>NW_011353176.1:394544-452261 GCF_000735185.1 Notothenia coriiceps
GTGTTGTTTGACAAATAACCACCTTCATGTGTGTGCACATTCCCGAAGACCGTAAAACCTTGAACTTATAATTACACATGGCTGAAGTATAAGGTCGAGTGAGGTTCCGCGCGACTTGACCATCCAGTAGTTGGTTTTCTAGATTCACGAACTACAGGAAACCCGAGCTAGGTAGGAACCCTTCCGTAAGTACGTAGTGGCGTGATAATCTACGTTAGGAACACTCGAAATATAACCTACACGGTTGTGCCGAACTCAGAAAAGGTCATAAGTTAACCGGAAAGAAGAAAACACATCCCTTTCTAGTCCCGAGTAGATGTATCTTTCAGAGAAAAGATTCTTTACTGCTGCACGCGAAGGCTTCAGAAAAGAGGAGAGGGAACCGACGGGAAAGGAGTCGGGTATTCATCGTTGACGAACCCCCTTCCCGACAAAGGTTTATGTTCCTGGGGAGTACGCTATAGAGGTGGTGATAGTAATACTCCAACAACTAGTGCTATGGTTGTTCTTGGCGTTCTTTAGAGACAACAGGAGGACATGTTGACTTCGTTAGATTTGAGACGACATATAGTCGCCACTGTCGCTGGCCCAGAAAAGACTTGGAGTCCTCCTGGGGGTTGTCGGGTAATAACTCTGAGTCTCGTCTTGCGTCGTGTAGCAAGTTCGTCTGTGAGGGAGTTTGCGTGTGACCTCAGTTGTTTTGACTGGTCTTAGCCAAGTCCAACGACTCCTGACCATTGTTGCGGTTCCACCCCTCATAATGGTTGTAAGGAACAGGACGAAGGTCGACCGACCACGGTAAGTTCGCAACGACAATAGGTCCTAAAAAACGTACTTAAGCCAATATCACGAAAGAAGTATCACCCAAGGAAAAGGTTCCATGGCCAGCGTCTCTGGTACTCTGCAACCACTCGACGGACAGACAATAACGCCTTCTCGCAGAAGAACCGAGTGCTTCTTGCTCCGGTAACAATACAGGGAAGACTTATCCTAAGAGAGCTAACATCTGAAAACACAGAGTGGGATACACCCCTCCCTGAAAGTAAGTAAACAGCATGGAGGAGATGGCAGGACTCGCTACAGGAGCTGAAAATGTTGGATGTGCCTCGAACTTATGCTTCATTCCCTCTTTCAAAGTCCAAAACAACCGAACTTTGCGTATTTTCAGATGCCTCATGCAATTGCCGCAGTCGCTTACTTGAAGGTGACAGATGAAAAAGGTCACATTGAGGTTGGTTTTGTCCTCGGCAAGGCCAAACTCGCACCTTCATCAGAACGAACTATTCCCAGACTAGAACTCTGTGCAGCAGTACTGGCAGTAGAGGTTGCAGAGTTTGTCAAAGAAGAAATAGGGCAGAAGCTGGACAAAGTGACATTCTATACTGATAGCAAAGTTGTCTTAGGATATATCTGCAATGACTCACGAAGGTTCTATGTGTATGTGCACAACAGGGTGCAACGTATAAGACAGTCAACTTGCAGATCATGGGACACGGTCTGTTTCTGCAGGTCAACTGCAAAGTGTCAACTGGCTGTCTGGACCATCGTTTCTCCTGGAGCCTGAGAACTCTACATCCGACAGCAATCCTCAGTTCGAAGTGGTCGATCCAGATTCAGAAGTAGAGATCCGTCCAATAGTTACGGCTTATTCCACCAAAGTCTCAGTAAAGGAGCTTGGCACAAAACGGTTCTCATCTTGGAGTTCTCTAACGAAGAGCACAGCTCGTCTCTGTCACATTGCACAAGGTTTCAGCAAACAATCAGACAACCCCAGCTGCAGGGGATGGCATATCTGCCCAACAGGTCCCACTATTGCTGAGATCAAAAAAGCAGAGCATATAATCATTAAAAGTGTCCAGAATTAAGTGTATTCTGAGGAGATTAAATGTATTCGGAAAGGGCAGGCTCTTCCTTCAAACAGTCCCCTACAGAAGCTTCATCCAATGATTGATGAGGAAGGGCAGCTACGAGTAGGAGGTCGAATAATCCATTCTAATGTAGGAATAGATGAGATCCATCCTCTCCTTATCCCAGGAAATCATCATATTGGTAGGTTGCTCATCAGCCATCATCATGAAAAGGTGAGACATCAAGGGAGGCATTTCACAGAAGGAGCTATCCGTTCAAGTGGTTTGTGGATAGTGGGAGCAAAGAAAAACATCAAGAGCTTGATCCATAAATGTGTAATCTGCAGGAAGCTACGTGGGAGACTGGAACAACAACAGATGTCGGACTTGCCTGCAGAGCGCCTACAACAAGAACCACCATTCTCTTTCGTGGGGCTTAATGTCTTTGGACCTTGGGAAGTTGTCTCCCGGAGAACAAGAGGCGGCAGTGCCAATAGCAAGAGATGGGTAGTATTGTTCACTTGTATGTCCACAAGAGCTATCCACATCGAGATAATTGAGTCAATGACTGCTTCAAGCATGATAAACGCACTACGTAGATTTTTCTCCATTTGAGGACCATCAAAGCAGCTACGGTCAGATTGTGGCACAAACTTCATCGGTGCATCAAAAGAGTTGTTGCTTCTACCTAACAGTCCTGGGGAAACCACAATCGAAAACTATCTCCTGACTCAAAAATGCACCTGGGTTTTCAACCCAACACATGCATCCAACATGGGAGGCGCTTGGGAGCGCATGATAGGGGTTGCTAGGCGCATCCTGGATTCAATGCTACTTCAACAAGGGAAGTCCAAGCTCTCTCATGAGGTCTTATGTACATTAATGGCCGAAGTAACAGCCATTATCAACTCCAGGCCACTGATACCGGTGTCCTCAGACCCTGAAGCTCCACTGATCTTAACCCCGTCAATGCTTTTAACACAAAAGATTGGCATACCTGCGGTTCCTTCAGGGGAGTTCTCTGAAACTAACTTGTTCAGACATCAGTGGAAGCGAGTTCAAGTCTTTGCAGACATTTTCTGGACGAGATGGCGGAAAGAGTATTTAAGTACACTTCAGACGAGGCAGAAATGGCACTGCAAGAAACCAAATCTAAAAGAAGGGAACATAGTGATGTTGAAAGACAAGCAGGCACGTCGGAGTGAATGGCCCATGGGACGGATAACAAAAACCCTTCCGAGCTCAGATGGAGTAGTAAGGAAAGTGGAAGTAAAAGTGTCTTCTCACCAACCTAAAAAGACATATACAAGGCCTATCTCGGACCTTGTGCTTCTCCTGGCTTCTGAGGAGTAACAGGAAAGAGAAAATGACATCATTAATGACGCCAGACGGGGAGTGTCATGGAACACAAATAAGAATGTATTAGCAGTAAGAAGGCAGCTTTTATTTTGAAATGTACTTTGAAAGAGATGGCACTTCCTTTGTGGCTATGACCACTTCCTTAAGTTCCAGGAAGTCCTTTTACACATGGACACTAATGCAATAAGCATGTAATGGGAACACTAGCTGCAGAATCCCCATCCATCCTTCGTTCTAAGCCCAAAACGTGGCATTATCAGTAAGTCAAGTTACTAATTATTATCTTAGCTACAAGTGTTTGATATTATTTGTGGTAATATATTTTTGTATTAAGGATAATTATTATTTTTGTAAGAAATTGTTGCTGTGTTATAGTGTGTTACGTAATGCTGTGTAATGTTGCATTGCATATTTACCTGCAATAACCTGTTCTTGTAAAAAGTACATTTATTCTGTAAATGTTAAGAACATATCATTGTTTTATGTGTACTTATGGAGAAATGTATTTTGTTTCAGTTGCACACTTCTTATCATTAAAATCCCTGCCAAATACAACACCTGCCTGTTACTTGGAGGAATGATGCTGAGGAGAGTTTAACTGGCTGTTAAGTTTCAATATCCACACGTTGAAAACTACAACAGTACATGGTCTGAGAAATACTGCTTGAAATAATGTGACCCTGCAGTGTTTGCAATGATAATTGTGTTGCTTTAAAGGTTAGTATTTTCTTGTGCATTTCTTACCTCATACTGTTAACGTGAAAAAAATCACATAATCTCCACCAAGACCTCAATCTTGATGGTATAAAATAAATATGTTATGTACTTCCAGGAATTGTGCATTTATTTACAACGTGTATTGAAAATATCAAATGTGTGTAAAACAAGCTGGTAAAACAGACTTGGGTGTCCATGTTTTACAATAGGAAAAAACGTTGATAAGGTTTGAAAATCATACTGTAATGTGGCTTCAGCTTTAGCCCCAACAACACCTTGCTGTAGGAACTGTTTCTGTTCATGCTTCTTTCTTAACAAGTGTTGCCTCCTCTCCTCTCCTCTGGCCCGCAGGCTGACATGTAACAAGCGCTCCTTCCCCACGGGAGAGCTAGAGGGCTCACTCCACATGCAGCGGGGCCCAGGAGAGCCTCCACAATCACCCTCGCAAACATTAAAAAGCTAATTAGCCCAGGAACAAAAGTGCACTTTATTTTCACTTAACACAATTAGTCATAAACTGCATTTCTGAGTTCTAAATCTACACGGGCGGCCATTCACTGCCAATTACTCATAGTTTTCATGTACGTATCACATTCAGAGTTTCAAAGCAAACATATTTTCAGTGCTGGTGTCTGTGTTAATCATCCCTCCCACACATTTCATGGATTAGTCATTCACATTGCATGAAATATGAACCACGGTGCAACGCTGCCAACTATATACATACGTATTATTCAGAATATTTCTATTGGGGAGTTTGAAAGGGTTAGGTAGACACTATATATACACTAAGAGAGGGAGAATCAATGATTCCTAATCCACTCAATAAGCGGCTGAGATAATTATGCATTTCATAAATGATTAGCAAAATACAGGAATATTTAATCCCTCTTTGCATTGATGTTCTTTAAACAGCTCTTAGGTACACCAGGGCACATGATGAGCATCAAATTGGCCTTTCTGCTGGAAAATAGCTTATTTGTGGCAAAAGCCATGTTTTAATGTGCCTTCTTTTTTTACAGGCATTAAAATTAGGTTTTAAACATATTCATAATTGAAAATGGGTAACTATTTACAAACAGATAGAAAGGCTTACAGTGAACCATGTTGTTATCAAAATCAATTCAAATTGAAGGGATTAACTGTCAGGTGTGCTGTCACAATGTGTGGATTAAGTCTGTTTGACATATTATTGATATTCCCAAAGGAGCAAAATTGAAAGTTTGCATAAAGTCAATTTGTCACTGTTTCATTAATGAAGACCCAGGTTTCCCTTTCCTTCTAGTGAATAAAGTCCTACATGACCCATGTCAAAGTACCCATTGATTCATTTTTTTTTTTTTTTATTCGTGCAAAACAGGGGGTGGGGGGTTAGTTTTCACTTTGAAAGGAGCTTGAAGCACATATACTGTTTGTCCCTCATTGACACATTCTGTATCAGGCCAGGACACATCGAACTCTATGGCAATACTTTTGGGTGTGTATTGTTTCTCCATTGGGGGAAACATTGGTGAGATTGAGGCCATAGCTACATGTTTGACTCATCAAGTTGAGGAGTCCAATGTGTTGGGAACAGCATGTATGAAGAGTGTAGTTAGCATCTTTTATTGTTTGTGTTTTTGTTAGCTTGTTAGCTTGCAACTGGCAATGAGTGATAGCATTACTGTTACTGCAACATACAATAACATTTAATGAGATTGTTTTTGTCCATTGTGTTTTGTACAAGGAAGCTCCAACTTCACAAATATTCAGATTTTGCCATGCTAGCTGTTCAAACTTCAACATTTGTGATGTACTTAAGCTAGTTTGTACGGGCTATGTTTGAATCTCAGATTTTAGGAAAGTGTGCTAACATTTCCAACAGATACATGTAATTAAAGTCGAAATAAGACATTTGTGTGTCACAAACATAAAGACAACAAGTCGAGGGTATCATTCATTCAACAAGCATTTTGCGTATGATAATGAGATGCAATGAAATGAGGGACATTAATATCCTTTTTTTACGACTGCAGCTAAGCTGACTTAAAGAATGAATTAGAGCCGTCTTGCAAACGTGATCTACAAAAGTGTTCATTATCAATTGTCATTTTGATATCAAGAAATCACAGTACAGTTCCCACTGTGTACATCACAAAAGGTCATGAGCCTCAAATTGCCAATCAGAGATGTCAGCTGCGCTTAATGTCATCTGTGTAACCTTTTGTGGTTGATATGACACAAAAATTAGACAATACTTCAGCATTTCTCCATCACAGACCTTGACCTTTGTTGTCACATTGTCAATGTAAAAAAGATTTCCACAATTTTCAATATATCGTCACCTTACAGAAGTAGAAAAAGACTTGTTTGAAAAGGAATAATCTTTCCTTCTAACTGTTCAGAGAAGACGTGCTAAAGCTGCTACGATCACAACATCTGGAAGACATGTTAGCCCAGGTGAAGATGTAGTGTGTGGAGATTATAAAAGTGTCTGTGATGTGTCCCGGAGAAGAAAGAAGAAGAACAAGAGGGATGATGACAGTGCAGCAGTGTGTCTGACCTCAGCGAGGAACGACTCCAGGGAACACTGACCTCCAGCAGACACCGTTGACTCAGAGTAACACACGCTCTTCTCTGGTATTGTGAATCTGTTACGAAAACAAAAAATGTGGCATTTAACATAATATCCTTTTCTTTTGAGGTTTTCAAGGCTTGATCACCAAAGCTACCGGGTCGCTGACACCAGTAATGGCACATCATGGCAGCTATCATCTAACCTGACAAGCCATCCGTAGTGTAATCTGTGAAATATGTCATTCCAGGTTGGCGCTGCTCTCACTTTCTTGGCCTTTAGCGGAGTGAGAACAAAGGTCATCATTTGGCACCCAAAGGTGGGGGGACATTATCTTTTCATTCACAAACTGCCAATTACAGTAGTAATCCAGAACATGGGTATGTGACCCTTAATGGTCCTCAAATGTACGGCAGGGGTCTGCCAAATTATTGTTTTGTAATGCTTTGAATTATTATTATTATTATTTTAAATTAAAATATACAGACACATCAATTTAACCAATTGTTAGCAAAGATAAACCAACCCCAGACATTTACAAATTGTGCAATCTGACACTAACTAATTCATGCTAAAAAACTGCGATCTTAAATGACTAACTAATACGCAAAGGCCTCATATTACACCCTACATGTTATTATAGGCCCAGTTTAACGTGCAATTCAATTTTATTAATCAATCGTGTCCTATTTGACATACTATATCTGTTAACTACTATATCTGTTTAATTTATTGTGCAATTGCAATGACAATAAGACAACATGATGGAATATTAAATGTAAGTAAATGGACAAAATATGCAGACCATTTATACAAATAAAGAACCTTGAACCTTGAATATTTATAAATACTATGTTATCCCAATTGTCATTACTTCTTCTGTTCCAGTTTTCAGGACCAGTGTCTCTTCAGGAATCATGAAAGTTTCATCTCAAATAGACGCAAGTCTGACTCTGCCAAATGGTGTTGTATATACATGTTTTTTGGAAGAAAATGTTAATTTGATACTTAATATAGGCAAATTGCAATAAAACTGTGCAGACTGAGTGGCTGTGTGGGATGTTTATCCTTGTAGAAACTGGTAATAAGCTGATTCTGCTTCGAGCTTTGAAGACTGCTGAACGTAATGATGCACCCACTCATTTTTTCTGTAGGGCTAAGGTAATACTACTTTATATTTGTATGTTTATTTAATACGCACTCTCTCCGAATGCAGTATTTGTTTTACATTTAAATGTCTCACTGCTTGTTAAGTTAAGACAAATACATATACATATATCCTATTGGCTATGCAAAAGCCTGGAAACCATACATTCCATAAAAAATGTTAATCTCGAGGGAGTCATTTAGAGCGTGTTGTACATTCATTACTTAAAAATTACTTTAAATCATTCCACTTAAAAATGCAGTTGTTTTTTTTTATTGAAAAAATCTGTCTTCAGCAGCAGGGTTTTAGAAAAAAGTAGTCCATATGTTGAATATAAATATGTATCAAAAAGCATTGACAGGGGTTTGAAAGAAAGCAACATTCTTTATCCAACATTTTTCATCTTGGAATATCCAATAAGCTGTGCTGTAAAGAACTGGACTCAAGAAATCCATACAAGTCAAGAGAGCATAAAATAATGCATGAGCCATGTGCTACAAAACCACCAATTTCTGTCAGGCATTTGCAAGCCCTCTACACAGATTATACAGAGATATAAGGAGTTTGAAATGGCCTAACCTCTGTTCTGCCGTTCTCAATTCATTCAGAGCTGACAGTTTTTCCTTTTCCCTGCAAACATGCTCTTGTCATTAGCATGCCTCTGAACTTAGCCTCACAACGTCTCTTCTGAACAGTTCTGATGAATTATTTCATCCTGTACGGGGCTGACTGCGGGGCATACACGTGTGGGTGCTTCCTCTGGCCTGGATGAGTTTGTTCGTGCTGTTGCAGGGTCGACACCTGTTCTCCTGCCCCGCAACACATGACCCCCGAGTGTGCTGCTGACATTAAACTGTGCATAGGAATACATTTCACAGAGGCCTACTGCACAGGCTTATATCTGTATCTGTTTTCTTGCGTTTATAGAATATAAAAGCCGCTGAAATTATTATTTAGGCTCTACCCTTTTAAGCAATGTCATCTGTTTCTGAGGAGTTGAATGGATGAATGTATGTACAGTACATTGTATTTTTCAAACTGCAAACAGAAAGACAACGTTCTTTATATTTTTTTGATTTATTATTTTATATGAAAGTATATTTAAGTCTGATCGTTATTTAGATATGTAATGTCTTAAAGTGTTGGCTGGGCAATTGTATACAGTGCACAATTCTAAAACTATCTTAGATAGTTTTAGGGTGTTGATTTGAAATGTTCTGAGGCCTCATGGACCCCACCCTGTAAAGACATGTCAGGCATGTCCAACAGGGAGGTGTCCACGAGGCATTTGATCAGATACCTGAATGATAATGCAATACGATTAATCGTGAAGGAGCAGGGGTTCTATCAGAGTTCCCTCGCCCTTGAGAGAGAGCTGTTGGAACCAAGCTCAACTCAGCTGCTTCTCTGTGATCGCCTATCACTCTCCAGAGCTCAATGCCATCTGTGAGGGTGTGAACGTAGATGTCATGTCTTCACCATGACAGTCAATGACATAGCTGGTCAAAGCGGTTGCAGCACCTGATCTCAAGCTCTTTTTTAGCCTCAATGTTTTACATGAATATCTCTGATTCAATCACTTGAGGAGACTACATTTTCCCCACGAAAAAGGGCAATCATGTGTGTAGTAGACCTGACCATAGTCTCATCCCCCATCACTTTATGACAAGGACAATAACATATCTTGAATCTTGACTCGTCCAGCTAGGCTAATATTTTGCACAGCTTTGGCGGTCAGATATGGTAAACCATAGAAGAAGGGACCTTGTGTTATCTGCAGAGTAGAGAGCTGTGCACATAGTATGATTGACATGCAAAAGGGGAACACCTCCTGCACAAACAAACCCGTGCTAATTGGATGCTTGGATTCAGAATTAATGGGATTTTGTTTAGTTTTATTGATAAGGTTTTGAATCTGGCGAGAAACCCCACCAAATATTATCAATAGGACCTTTAGATTTCACTGTTGCTTCTCTGGACAATCGTAAATAAAGCTCATTGAACAGTGAATTATGGATGTTGCCGTTATTCCTTGGCATTAGTTTCAGTTTTTTGAGGTTACAAGGTAGAAATCAAGGCCTTAAGGGAGTAACCGGCCTGACATGTTGCCCCAGCTTAGCAGGCCTTTTAAGCTCTGCTCGTCACGCCGCAGTCGCACATCTGCACCTATATATCAATGCCGTGCACAAAAACATTCCTGAGAGCCAAGCAGAGGTGATTTGTGTGCCTTTCTCCTTCTTTTTTTATTAAAATTCACCTGTGATCTAACTGTTCACTCGGCTAAAAGCTATACCTTTTAAATCAGTCATCCGTCCAGAGCTCAGACCTGCACCACATTAAGACCGGCACTGACATCACAACTGTTTCCCCTCTCCGCCTCATGCCTCTTTCATATATTTTCTCTTGTCCTCAACAGATGGACAATCTTGCAGCCAGAGATTTTTTAAAGTGTTTAATAAATGTAATACAACCTATCTAGTGTTGAAGAAAGGGATCTAAACCAGAACCATGTGCATGGGATGGATGGAGGCCCAGCCGTTAGGGGCCACAGCTAATATGGTTCAACATGTGGACCCCGCCATGCATGCAGGTTCACTTACATGTCGGACAGTTTATGACCCTCAGCGTTATTCCCTCAGAAAGTGTACCAGGTTACTTTAATTTATAGCGTGATGTTTTGTTTTTATACGACCAATGTATTCTCCATAGAGGAGGGTAATAAAAAGATTCAAGTGATGTTGGAACGCCGTGTCTTTCATGTCTTATCTCACAAAGCACCAGTACAGTGGTATTATGTTCCTATACGGGGTAATATATGAAAGTGTTTGACTTATTGTCAAATTAAGGAAGCGTTTCATGACCCCGCTGGTGTATAAACATTCCTCTGGTCGTTATTTTATTCAGTTCAAGCCGAAAAGGCTAACCATAACCGATCATAAAATGTGCCTGAATGTGAGTAGTGGATCAGAGATGGGACTGGATAACTCGGAAACACACAGAGCTGTTTGAGCATACTCCATTTATAGACTGGAAAGGCTAATCAGATCTTGCCTTCACTTGTAAACAAACTCTTGTCACAATCTTCAAATATAAGCCATTAATCACTCGAGAACAAGAGCCAAAATGTTCAAAATGCTGTCTGGCCATTTTTTGTCGTTGTTATAAACTCATGCAGTGCTACCAAACTTTGTGCAAACCTACGATCAACATTTTTTTTATAGCTGGTTGAATTGACCTTTTAGTAGAATTTGAGTCATCTTACATCTTGTTTCATCAAATTGCCAACTTTAAATCCTTCTATAAAATATGATGAGCTACATTTTCAGGAAATGTGTATATAATGAGGCACAAGACATCTACAATAATGTCATTTGGTAAATTGGAGCAAAACCATCGTAGGATATAAAAGGGGAAAACTGGATGGTAAGAATGGTTTTATTGCCATGTATTTAGTTGTTCATATAATAACTATTTATTTTGTTTAAATAATAGAAGTATCTTCTGGTTAAAATGTAATTCCTTTAATAAGGGCTACTGTGTAAAAAGCCCTTTTTAAAGTGTGATACCTAAATCCTAAATGTTGTCACATCCTTTATACAGTTACAAAGTGACATTGTACTCATTATTCACACAATGTTTACACCTAACGATTAATTCAAAACATGAGGCCGATATCCTCAAATGTATTAAATGTTATCTGACTCACATTTTTGTACAGCCTAATATTTCACTAAGCCTTAGCATTTCATTCAGAGATGTACTCTAGATAAGTGCAATAATCTCAGTTTGATGGATGGCCCAGCTGGAGCCTCAGGCCAGTGGTGTGTACATACTGCACTGGTTGTGGCAGAACGATCAAACCAACACAGGCAGGTGTGTTTGGTTAAGATGCACTTGTCAAGAGGGGTGACAAGCATGTCTGTGTTCATTCAAGTGAACCCCTTATCTGCACCTCCATGTCCCACTCATGAGACAAAAGCACTTCCCATGTTTGTATGATTTACCTCTCAAGTAAAGTGCACCCCCCGAGCACAGGCAGACTCACACGCACATACATAACCATATATTACAGGGGAGAGTGTTAGCTAAAATTATTTACAGCATATAGCCTCTCATTACTGCTTACCTGTGCAGGAAAGCCACAACTCAACACCGACAGCTGAATGCATCAATTGTTCTTCCTTATTAGTGTTTTTATTAATTAAAAATGTTTTGCACAGAATTTAACTTTATAAGAAATTTTTTTTAGTCTTAATTGTAGAACCTTTGTAACCGCAGTTATTAGTGCGACCACCTTTTATTTGTGATACGTTGCTTGAACTTCCACCGGGATGATGAGGAAGTGACGTCAGACTAGGAAGTAAAGCTCGCCGCTGGCCGACAGAAGTGAATATCAACAGCAGCAGCAGCAGCAGCAGCAGCAGCAACAACTAACTTTCGTGGGCCAATTTCCTACGGGACGATTACATGAATGTATTTGTGAAGTCTGTCTCTGCTGAGCTGAGGTGCTGAATGTCCTTCAAGTGTCGGTACAACATGACACCGAGGTAAGCAGCTGTGTGTGGGATGCTCTGTGTGCCTGAAGCTAGCTAGCTGCATCTATCTAACGCTCTTCTGCAGAGTGTAACAACTATAACAAAGCTCCATTTTAACCATATCATTTAGTATTGCAATTTAGTGTTTACATTTGCTTCAATGTTTAACTATATATTGGAAATGAGTTAAATACTAGCTCCGTTCGTGGACGAATCTCTGGAAAGATGCTCGGTTAAAGGTACATCCAGGACTAATAGGTTTCACGTGGCTCTTGTCAGTTCAGTAATATACAGCTGAGTTGTCCTGCAACGTCAGATTTATGAATGAAACACACTTTCAAGTTGAAGAACAGACCCTTTAGAGATGAGTCACCTTAAGATAAAACCTAGAGTTGCTCATGGGTAGTGTGACAAAATCACTTTGACACCACTCGTAATAATCATTTGACATAACTGAATACATGTTCCTATTTTCAACCCTGTAACCAGGTACAATGAATGTGTAGGTACTATATGAAACGACCATGGCACTGAGTCAGTGACAATGTACCAGCACCCAAATGTGTCACTGCATGAGATCACCAGTTTCCTGATACTCCAGCTCGGGGAGATCTGTTTATAGCAGGTGTACAACATCATATAGCATACATGTACCTCTGTTTCAGTCTTGATTTTCTGTGTGTTTACTTTAAAATCACATGTTAGTGCAAGTGACTGCTATCAAAGCTGGAGGAAATATTATCTGGCTTAATATCAATGTAGCCTCTCCACCCACATGAGTCATGTAATGGTTCTGGGAAAGAAACTGAATACTGTTCTGTTTCCTTTTGTGCTTTTTCAGATGACTCACAAGTGGCTTGGACATCTGTGATTTGACGGAAGATGAGGCTTGCTCAATTTATCAGACTTGCTCAAAATGATTGCTTCTGTAGGCTCATAAACGACACTGACATGGACAACAAACTATAGTGAAACATGTTTGTTGCATTTGGCACATCACATCCACAAAAAAACACTAACTGCATACATTATAATTAATTAGTTTTGAATGGCTTTCAGTTGATAACCATGTCACTGGCCGAGCAGTCTCAAAAGTGGTTTCCAACCCATGTCCAAGCCACTGTTCTTCAATCAACCAGTTTACAGGCCAAGGGCAAAAATGGCACCAACGATGCCTACACTATCATTCAGCTGGGAAAGGAAAAGTACTCGACATCGGTGGCAGAGAAGACGCTTAACCCCGTCTGGAGAGAGGAAGCCTCCTTTGAGTTACCGGGGTTACTTTTGGAGGGGAACCCAGAAGTATATGAACTCTGCTTTATCGTGATGCACCGCTCTTTGGTTGGGATGGACAAGTTCCTGGGTCAAAGGTCCATCAGCCTCAATGAAATCTTTGATAACAAGGAACGGAAGAAAACGGAGTAAGTATCATAAACTGTTCAAAGAACTAACCTCAAGGCATATTGTTTCACAACAAGCCGTACATTTGAACATGCTTAGATTACTTTTTTCCGTGGATTTCACGCTAAATAGTTTCAGGTAGTGCATATACACCCATTGAAATGTGCAAATCATCAGTCTAAAATAAGATGACTTATTATGTGTGTTACAAAAAGGGTAGATGAAAAAACTAGGAATTAAATAAGATGGCTAGAGTCACAAAAAATGCATCCTTAAGTGCTTTTATTAGCCGCAAAAATGCTGAAAGAACACAAAGTAACAAGGATCTACAGTCCAAAATAGAAAGAAAAACAGACCTCAATATATATGTGTACAGGTCGAAGAAATATAACTGTTAGTTCTGCAAAATTCTCACCATATAATTTTATTGTGTTTTTATTTAGAGCAACAGGTTTTGGCAAAATGTCTCCTTGATTTGACATCTGTTATCATGTCATGTCAAATCTAGTAACTGACAATAGTACACCCACTGCTACATATAGCCATAGAGATATTCGCAAAGAGAATATTATTTTTTTATTATTTTATAGTACTTATGTGAAGAAAGGAATACTTGATCCAGATACAAACTAGATTACCAAGCGTATGAGATTCTTCATTAGTTTGTACAGTAATCAAATGTTGTGGTATTTGGATGCCACTACATTTAGTTTTCTTTCAATCTTACATTTTATATAGTACTTTTCTTATGTAATAATTTAATTTCCAGCTCATACTCATGGATTGTCGTGCTGCTGGTGATAGGGGGGGATTTTGAGAGGAAGTGGAAAGTATTTGCAGAAGTTTTCCAGTCATAAGTGGATTACAGAATAGACAAAAATAGCATTTATTTGCCACATTTCCACATGTGTTTTACCATATTAAGCTACACAAAATACAAATGTTTTGTGCGTTATAGTCTGTGCTCGGTTCTAAATTAAGTTCATGACCTAACTCCTGTTCACCACATGATTTAAATACAATTGAATTTAATATTCTCTTTTATTCCCTTGTTTTAGACGATTACATTTTATTAGACAGGCGTGTTTTAATTTGAAAAAGCAAATAGATCTTTTTATGTTGCCAGTAGGTAAACAGACACCAGAGTGTTCCTTCTAATCTATCTAACACAATTGTTTCAGATGAAGTAGAACATTAGTGCTCCGTTCATCGAGGTTTTCCATCTTGTTGACCCTTTATTGTTTGAGGCTTAGCAAAGAGCTGGCTCCTATGATGGGCTCATATTGTTGGGAGGTTATTTTAAGCTCAACAATCACTGACATGATGGTGAGTAGCAGTTGGCCTAATGAAACAAGTGGAGCTGGCTAAACATGTCTTGTAAGTCACTCCTATACAAACAATTGTTTAAAAAGGTGTGAATAGAAAATAGCCCTTCCTTTTCTAAATAACATGATTTTGAATCTTGTCCTGTTCTGTGTAGGGCTCACAAATTTTCCTTCTGTTTTTTGTTTTTTTCTGGGTGCTTTCATTTAGCCAAACAAGAATACATGTCAGGTTAGGTGTAGATCATATGTATTGGTGGCTGATACTGGGTGTATATGGAGTGAGTCAGCCTATTCATTAACTGGTAACTTGTCTAGGCTGTTCACCCTCCCTATGCATAATGCATGCTTGGTTAAGGTTTGTCCCCTGGTTACACTACTGCAGGAAAGGCTTCAGCGGATCCCACCTAATATTATAGCTCGTCAAGGCAGTGTTACATAAGGATATAATTGTGGGTGTTGACCTACAAGTCCAACACACGCACACATTTTAGCCTCACATTAAGCAAACAGGAACAGAATAACCAAATTGGATCTGGTGTTAATTAGCTCACTTCAACACAAAAAATACATTAGCACACTTCCTCTCTGCCCATCAGTCAGGAGAATCACAATATGTTATAATCAGCGTGGATGGCTGTTATTTGTTTAAAGTGCCTGAGCCGATGCACCTCCAGGCCGTGCACTTTTTCAGCAGAGGTTCTGTAATGGATACACTCATATTGCTTGTTGGCCCAATCCCACACTGCACTGCAGGCATACTTGACAATGATGCCTCAATGTTATATCCACTCTCCACAGTGGGCCTGTGTTCACCGTGGCCCATCCGCAATGTTTTTGAACCCACATATAGGGGAGGAAAGGCCGTCTTGATATCTGAGTAGGCAGCCCATAATTATCGCACACCTGTGTTTGTTGATTGTGAGGAGTTTCCCAGCGGTCCAGGCCCGAGTGGGAGGATTGTGGTTCCAAGCACAGGGAGGTTTATCTTGGCCTTGAGACACACGTGAGGTGCAGCCCCGGCTCCACGGCAGCCGTATGCTGTGGCTGCTGATCAGACTAAGAGCGGCGCGCAGCCTGGGAATCAGACCCAGCGAGGCCCTTTCATGAGCGGCTCCCCGAGCCACGAGCTAGACGGATTCAGAATAGCGTTGAACAGCTGCAGGTTTTAGAAAGCCAATACCAACACCTTTTTTGGATGAACGGATACATGTTATTTCATGCTGGAATTCAAGGGATCATACAAATCTCCATTCACAATCTGGCCTAATCCACAAAGAAATATCAATAATTGTATGAAAAAAAAATAAAAATTGCTTACATTTAGGTAAAATGTCAATTAAATTAAAGTTCTTTTCACAAAACAATATTTTAAAAATTAGAACAATTTATTATATTGATCAAACGGCAACATGATGGATAAGTGCAAATGTATACAGCATATTAATGGGACCACAGTTTAGAAAACACCTTCATCATCTCCCAGATGAACACATCAAATAGAACACAATGACTGGTAGAGGTTTTCCTACTGCAGTTTCTTAAAGGACATTGTCACAAGGCCTATAACACAGAGGATACGTCTCATTAACATGTATGAACTGTTGGCTGGACCTGCACCGGGGCTTTGCAATTTCCCAATTGCTTGTCGTTGCATTTCTGAACAAAGGCCAGATTTGTGCAAATGCCACTTTATTTCGCTAAGAATGAATGCATAAATCCCATTACTTCCAGCTGAAGAAGCGGAGAGGTTAAACAAATAGGAGCCCAAAAAGCAGCCTGAAATGGTCTATATTATTCAGCAGCAGCAGCAGGCTATTTCCTATGTTCAGTTTGCAGGGAATAATGTTTATCCTCTGAATGATAAATTGTATTCCTGTGTGTGTCAGAAAAAGTTCAAACGATTTAAGCCCATGCTTTGTGTGTCGCTGTTGGATTAGTCTGCTCAAATTAGCCTTTTCAGTGATGTCCACAAAGAAGTAGGTAGAGCACATTAGTGAGAATGTGGGCTATTTTTTCCTTTTGTCGCATTGTTTGATAGACTTTTACCACATTCTGACTTTGTATACCTGTCATACTGAATTATGTTGAATAACATGTAATCAACTGAGAAGATTTTCTTACAAATCCTGCTCTTTTTATATAAATTGTCTCATTGAATTTGCTCAGCCTAAGCGTCCTCCTCTTTCATTTTTTAGCTGGTATCCCTTGGAGTCTAAGCCGGGGAAGAAGAGGAAAGAACGAGGTCGCATCCAAGTGAGCATCCAGTTCATGAGGAACAACATGACTGCCAGCATGTTCGACCTCTCCATGAAGGAGAAGCCCCGCTCGCCTTTTTCCAAACTTAAAGACAAAATGAAAGGTCGCAAACACGATAGCGGCTTCAGTGACACGTCCTCTGCCATCCTGCCTCGCTCTGCTGCCAGCGACGCAGAGCCAAACCGCCAGTCCCTCGCCCCAGACCCACAGCCCCAGCCTGAAGCTAAGGTCAAGAGGCCGCTGCTCTCTGGGGCCCACAAACTCTCTGCAGCCCATTCCATGTCCGATCTCATTGGGACTCACTTCCGACCCAAACCGGATTCCATGAACTCCATAGAAGAAAGTGGTGAGGAACAAAACTCTTATTTCTTTCAAGATTCCTTGTTTATAAGGCAGTTGAATTATATCTTGTATAAATCATTTTTTAGCAGTTGGCAAATGCGTGCAGGAGTTACTGTTTTTTAAAATAACAGTCATCCCATTTATTAACCGAGTCACTGATGATCAGAGAGTCTACCTTGTATCTCAAACATTCCTGCTATATCTGTAGAATAAAAGGCGTCATTCTAGAGCACTAAAATGGAACTATTTCACATTGCTATTACTTAAAAAAAACGTTGGCTGTCAACCTATTCTTATCGAAGTGTCTTCTTCTTGTGTGACTGACTTATTGTCAATATGCTTTTGCAATTTGTAATGGCCATCAGTAGAGGTCAATATAAGTCACAGCTATGGAGAAAGAAAGATATTTACACAACAAGTTATACAATCTTCACTAGCCTAGTTATTGAGGTCAATCCTATCAATCTGTGACCTTAATTGGCCTCTGTTTCTAACCAGTATAATTGGCCTCCCATTTGCCCCCTCTCTCCCTGAGTTGCAGAAGCTGTAAATCAATGTGAAGAATACTCCCAATTTGAACAACATAAAGAAAGAGATCAAACAGAATGGGCTACAAAAAGATAATGCACAACTACCCAAAACAATACAATAATTATAGAAAATGTACTAATGTCCTGCATTGTGTAAGGAAAAAAGGATGGATAAGGACTGACTGAAATTAAAAAGATTATCACAACAAATATTTATCTGGTGATGTATTTTTAGGTCAGCTATTGATATGCAATCATGCTATTTGCTAATTTAGGATGCATGATGGTTTGTGCCGATGCACTTCAATTCTTACTATTGTCAGGGGAAGCTGAAAGGTGTCGGGCAACAATCAGAATTGGCTGATATTAATGACCCAAAACATAACTGTTGATCTCTAAATCTCCAAATTAGGGTAAAGGATAAAAAAGAAGGCAATACTGAATCCACCTGCTCCATCAGGAAAGTCCGATCTCCACTGCACAGCAATCTGAGGCAGTTACATTACAATGACCTCTGGCCATGTGATCATCTCAAGTTCTAAATATACCTATTAAAAGAACAAATGTGGCCTTTTTGTGATTAGTGATATGCATTGATACATTGTTAAGATAAGTGCATCTTGAAGTATGCAGTTGATGTACTCCCTTTGGTTTGTCTTGCAGGCGGCCCTCACAGGCGTTCCCAGAGCGAGGTGCCAGGCTACCAGGACGGGGAGGCACACAGTGACCCTTTCACTGATATCAGTGACACCCTGCCACAGAAGTATGCCACGCTCCCACGCAACCGCAATCCATTTGAGGGGGAGCACGGGCAGCTGTGGGACCGGCCGGAGCGGAAGGAGAAAAAGGAGAAGGTCAGCCTACTGGAACGCGTGACTGGAAAGAAGGAAGGCCGCAAGACCAACTATGGGGGGCGATCGGGCAGCTCTGGAGACCTGTGCTCCCCCAACCCCTTCAGTGGAGACACTAACCCCTTCATCTCCAACTACAAAACCAGGTATACTGTCTTTGTTTGCTCTGTATGATTCTATCCTAATTAAAACACCAACCAACTCTCATTTAGCGCACCCAGGCTTTACTCGTCTCACAGAATGTCTTCTGTTTCTTTATTAGGGTAGTGACTGGGGTATTCTTCCTGTTCCTGATAAACAGTCATTCATTTCACCGATAAATTACCAAGTTTATAAAACAACAGTTTATAAAGTACATCTATTACTCTGCATCAATACAGACATTTAGATACATGTCCATTAAGACATGATGATGGGGAAAGGTACAAATATCTTTGAATAATGTTTTTCAAATACAAAGGAACATATTCTGTTTCTTTTTTATATTCACAAAACAATAATAATGACTAACCCCCACACACTTCAAAGCCAATCTGTATATCTAAACTCAACCCTTAAAAACACTTCCAGTTCTCAAATACATCAGCTATTTGTGGACACATATAATCCAGAAGATGCTACAAAAATGCCTTCAAGTTCTTATTTATCCCTCTTGGGTTTAAAGAGCCTAATTTGAAATGAATGCTTCCTCCTAAGGCAGCACCTTCGGTAAATGTCTCTCTTTTGGTTAACCAAAGCTATAATTAATGCTCATGTATATTTTTGTAGCCTCACATCAAAAAACATTTATGAGGCAAGCGTCCCATGGTTTCTTTATATCCAAGTGACTAATAGTGACCACACTTGTTTCAGTATTGTGTAAGAAGGCTGTAGACAGCCACTGGAGAATGGACTGCAGTCATATCCTTCCACTCGAAGTGCACTGTCAACACAGGTCAACTCAAAGTTTTTGTTTTGGCCCCTGACGGGCTCAGTCTGACAGTATGGAAGGGCCCTATGGAAAATCAAACTTTTTTCTTTACTCTTCACCAGAGGCCTGTACCTTGAAGCCAGTTCAACATGTTATCTGGCTTTACTAACCCTAACAAAAGCAGTATGTCAACCTAGTGTTCCTCAGTCTGGTTATGAGCGTGTTCATATAAAAGGAGCGTGGTTTGCAGCATATGGCCTATCACAAACGTGCTAACAGAAAATCCTACTTTGTATACAGGCCACAGCTCTGGTGGGGTGCCGCTGCTGTCAGAGCATGTTGGTGTTTGGGTTCATAAAACATAGTTAACAGTCATCTCAAATATTTTCTATATCATGGCTGATTATATTGCTGATTTTGACAACATGTTTATTATGCAGGTATTCACACTTGTTTGGATACAATAACAACAGTAACAATAGATCCCCTCCAAATTGTTGTAACACACATTCTGAGCCTATCGGTGGCAAATACAAGCAGTTAATGGAAGCACATTGAAAGTGTGAAGCGCTCAAAATCAAAAACAAAATGTTTAAGTCTTGTCTGACATTAGATCATAAGAGCATATACTGCATGTTTTTTTTTATCATATTCCATCAATCCTCTCACAATCTCCAAACTTGCCCTTGCTACCCTGTGGAACACCAAGTACTGAACCACAGGATATTGGTTACAACATTCCCTTAAAGTTTGGAATACCTTGTTGATTGAAATCTCCCCATCTGATGAAACCCCCCTACTCTCTCTCTCTTTCATTCTGTTGTCAAGTATTGTTGTTCAAACCTCTCCACCGAGCCCCGTTGCCTCTACTCCCCGTGTTGCATAAAGAGTTGGTGGGCACTGTGTCTGAGTTCTGGTTTATCAGAGCTGAAGGTGTCATTAGTGGCTCTTTAGAGGGCCTGGGCTTGATAACGGAGCCCTCTGAGCTATAGTAATGAGATCCTCTGCAGAGATAGACCACCCAATTAACCACTTATCTCTTTGGGCACTGGTCCATCATCTTTACTGCTGCCTTTGTCGTACAGTAGCTCAGTGGTCCTTCTGTAATGCGGTGCAGGAATACCAAAAGGCTGTTTTCAAGTATATTATTGATAGGTGAACTTCTGTAGCAAATACATCACATATTTTAATTCCTCATAGGCTACGACGGTCACTTTAATGTGTTTATGTGAATTGTCTTTGATTGCTTTGCAGTGATAAAAATTCAAATGAAGACATCACATTTGGCCATAAGAAGAAAGACATATACGGCAAGAAAAAGGTAAGAAAGACATGATTTGTCGTGATATTGTTTTTTGTCATATTTGATTAGACAAAGCAGATGGCCACATTGATCTCTGAGTCCTCTAAAGAATCAGACTGTGCCATTCAACTAATTAGCAGCTGCACACATCGGTCATCATGTCTGATCTGATCGTAATTTGAAGTGGTGTGAGATTTCCCTCTGTGAGGTCGGTCATAGTGCTGGGTTATTCTGTAATTGGAGTCAGGAAAAAGCATAAAGATGTCATTTGTTCTTCTGTTTTTAATGATTGTTACATTTTTTGTACATGGCGTTTTACCCTTTTTGTAGTTTGTATCTCCAATTTGAAATAGAAAAGTCAAATTTGCCAGCTATTACACAGCAAATAGTATTAATGAAGGAGCAGTGGCTGAAGTGACGCTTAAATGAGAAGGAGAATGCTGATAATAGCTTTCCTCACCTTTCTTTGTGGGTGTTGAGGGCTGTCGGTATCCACACATGTGCCCCTGTGCATGCCGCAGTGCCTCACAGAAATGGCAGCTCCCATTTCCTCCGCTTCAAGGCCCTAATTAACCACACACAGGGGGAGTGGGGGGGGTGCAAGCAGTGAGAGATTTCAAAGGACTGAGCTTTTAGATTCTCAAAGCTGAGCTCATTAGAAACTGTAATGACACAACTGGAGAATGCCAAGTGTGCGCCTTATCTTCTCCTTACTACTGATCGCAGGGAAACGGTCATCATCACTTTGCCAATTCATGGTCCTTTCCAGGCCTTTGTCACCAGCCACTGAAGCTCCTGATTATTATGCCGTGTGTGTGTGAGAGAGAGCTATGCACGTACACATGCTTGTATGCGACACAACATATTGCTGTCACTTCTCGTATTCCCTCTCAAAGTGCAGTATCTTTCGGTGAAACACCTTTTTTGTATTGTGTGTGTGTTCCAGGAATAGGTTACAGAGATCTGTTCTTAAAACCTTTCTTACATCGGGCATTTAATCTCTGGCAAATATTTCATTTTGGTCCATGTCTCCCCACAGTAGCCTCCATGCTGTTAGAAGCGATAAGATACCTGGTAAGCAGTCCCGCTCCAGGTCTTTCTCCATTGTCTTTACCCGGCTAGTGGAGGCTTGAATGGTGCATGGGAGTGGAAGCTGATAAGTGTGGTATTTTAAACAAGGGTGAAGGCTTTGCTGCTCTATCCGTTCGGGGGAGGATGCCCAGCACCGAAGCGATAAAGTGGTCCCTCATTAAAAACGATTACAGTTCCTCTCGTACCCGCGCAATACGATCTGCACATACCGTACCACACAGCTCCGTCCAAGCAGGTTGTCCTCAAAGAGCAACGCTGGGCTTGGGTTGCATCCTTATTTTGGTCTTTATCAGCCTGACCTTTAATTGCAGAAATATGCAGCCTGGCATTTCCCCCGTCAAAACAAAGATTCTGTGTTTTTGGGAAACCTGCTAAGTTCTTAAAGGCATTTTAGAGTTGTTGCATCTTAAGTCAGAGAGGTCATGCTTTGAAATGTGTTAAACTAAGGCTGTACAGGTACAGTGGGGCAAAAAAGTATTTAGTCAGCCACCAAAAGTTCTCCCACTTAAAAAGATGAGAGGCCTGTAATTTTCATCCTAGGTATACCTCAACTATGAGAGACAGAATGGGGGGAAAGAATCCAGGAAATCACATTGTAGGATTTTTAATGAATTCATTGGTAAATTCCTCGGTAAAATAAGTATTTGGTCACCTACAAACAAACAAGATTTCTGGCTCTCACAGACCTGTAACTTCTTCTTTAAGAGCCTCCTCTGTCCTCCACTTGTTAACTGTATTAATGGCACCTGTTTGAACTCGTTATCAGTATAAAAGACACCTGTCCACAACCTCAAACAGTCACACTCCAAACTCCACTATGGCTAAGACCAAAGAGCTGTCAAAGGACACCAGAAACAAAATTGTAGACCTGCACCAGGCTGGGAAGACTGAATCTGCAATAGGTAAGCAGCTTGGTGTGAAGAAATCAACTGTGGGAGCAATTATTAGAAAATGGAAGACATACAAGACCACTGATAATCTCCCTCGATCTGGGGCTCCACGCAAGATCTCACCCCGTGGGGTCAAAATGATCACAAGAACGGTGAGCAAAAATCCCAGAACCACACAGGGGGACCTAGTCAATGACCTGCAGAGAGCTGGGACCAAAGTAACAAAGGCTACCATCAGTAACACACTACGCCGCCAGGGACTCAAATCCTGCAGTGCCAGACGTGTCCCCCTGCTTAAGCCAGTACATGTCCAGGCCCGTCTGAAGTTTGCTAGAGAGCATTTAGATGATCCAGAAGAGGATTGGGAGAATGTCATATGGTCAGATGAAACCAAAATAGAACTTTTTGGTAAAAACTAGACGTGTTTTGGAGGAGAAAGAATGCTGAGTTGCATCCAAAGAACACCATACCTACTGTGAAACATGGGGGTGGAAACATCATGCTTTGGGGCTGTTTTTCTTCAAAGGGACCAGGACGACTGATCCGTGGAAAGGAAAGAATGAATGGTGCCATGTATCGTGAGATTTTGAGTGACAACCTCCTTCCATCAGCAAGGGCATTGAAGATGAAACGTGGCTGGGTCTTTCAGCATGACAATGATCCCAAACACACCACCCGGGCACTTTTGTTATTGACCAAATACTTGTTTTCCACCATAATTTGCAAATAAATTCTTTAAAAATCAGACAATGTGATTTTCTGGATTTTTTTTTTCTTTCTCATTTTGTCTCTCATAGTTGAGGTATACCTAGGATGAAAATTACAGGCCTCTCATCTTTTTAAGTGGGAGAACTTTCTCAATTGGTGGCTGACTAAATACTTTTTTGCCCCACTGTATATGTATTGATACTATATAATCATTTTGATATGAGAGTAGATATTATCTTTGATTTTGAAAATTGTAAGTGTCATTTACTGGTTTTTAAAGAGGCCGTATTGTGCTTTTTTTTGGGGGGGGGGTTTCCCTTTCCTGTATTATAATGTATAGGTTTGTGTGCATGTAAATGGTCCTCAAAGGCTAAAATCCCAAAGTTGGTCGTTTCTCTCCCACACACTCCCCACACAATTATTGATCTTGAGGTATTTGGTCAGAAATACTGTCATATTTGATTTTTCATATTGCCCAGCCCTAGTTAAAACTAAAGAAGAACCACTTTCTCTAGCTAAATGCTTTAGTGTCAAAGTGAAGTCCCATTAGAGCTGTTAAACATGTCTTTATTCTCATTGCAAACACTGTTACACAGTATTGGATCATAGCATCTGCCATTATTGACATGTGAGCGCTAAATCTCAGCACTCTCTTCTTAACAACTGTGTTAGCCTTTATTAGCAGCAGAGAACAAGAGAAAAACACATGACAATCTATGTCACGTTAGGCCAACACGTCTAATTAGTCTATTTTCTCCTTCGCATTGTGATCAGCTTATCAGATGCTGACATTTCATAGAAGATCATTCAGGCTGCTTTTACAAAAGATCCATGTCAAGTATGGTGATTATGGAGCCTCAAACTAACTCCTTTTTTCTTACTTCCAGGAGGTGAAACAGGAAAGCCTGGCCGCCTACAGCAACCTGTCCTTCGAGGAAGTTGTGCGGGAACTCATCAAGCAGAAAGAGGTGGTGAAAAAGAAAGATGCCCACATCAGAGAGCTGGAGAACTACATCGACAACCTGCTCGTGCGCGTGATGGAGGAGACACCCAGCATTCTACGGACACCCTACGAGCCCAAAAAGAAGGCGGGTAAAATTGGTAAAAAGAAATGAAAGTCAAACAGTTGCTAATGAAGGAGGAACTCATGTGGTCAAATAAGTGAGAACAAATGGTATTCATCAGAGCCAAATTGCTCAATGGTTTATGTCCTTGCCTAAAGAACATTTTATTCAATGGGTGTAGCTTTTTTTTTTTTTCGGTGTATTGTTAGGTACAGGATGAGAGAAATTCAATGATTGATTCAAGTCCAATCAAATCAGTTTCTTTTGACAATATGGTATGCACTTCCCCACATGTTGCACATACAGCTGCCGTCATTGGCTCAAAAGCTCTTAAGGTGCAAATGCAGCCAAATCCAAGTTTACCAGATGGTGTATTTGAAGTTATGTTTCCTGTTTGCTGAAACACGGTCAAGTGGGTCGAGAAGATGAAGCTGTAGTTGCGTTGTTTACACTGGAGTCTCAAACTACGATACACATTCAGAGGAGGAAGCATCAGCTTTGTTTTAGAGCCTCCTCTGTTCTACAGATGTGTATTCTTAGAAAGACTTGAGGAGAGTTACTGTAAGAAGTTGCTGGAAAGTATCTGGAAATCTGGTTTCGAATGAACAAACATACAGTTACTGTCTTTCTATTCTTTTTTTATTATTATTTGTGATGACTATCAATTAAGTTTATTAGTGTCTCAGTCATTTGCTGGAGGTGATCATTTTACTGACTTTAAGTGCAATAATAATAATTTGCTTTACATTCTGCTGGTAATGTTGTTGTTTACATTATAATCTAAGCTTTGAGTCAAACTCATGTCTTTTAATATTGTTTGATTCACTGGAAAAAGTCATGTTGTTACAGCCTCTACAGATCAACCATCTCCTTCTATTACAATTTTGAGAAGATTGAATTATGGTACCAAGATGCACATGTGGACTTATGCTGAACAATCTTTATTTATAAATGTGTTATAGCTCAGTTACATATGAACAAAGAATTTTTAAAATGGTAAAAACGCTACTCTTCCCCCTCCCTCATCACCCTTTCTAATGTTTAACACTCAACAGATGGTAAAAGTCCCAAAATATATTATCATTCATAAGTGTCATACTGATACAGTTTTATATGTATTTACATCGGCTTTAATATGTGTTTACCTAGTCACAGATGAATGATGTACTGTGCCTCATTATGTCAGTTTTTCTGTTATAAACACAAATTCTAAAATGAATATACAGTAATATGAACGTGTTTCACCACTTCACGGTAATAATTATGACCAGTGCATAACTGTTCGAGGTAAACAGCCAATGAGTGTCATTCAGGTTGCAGACAGCTGGTGTCAGAAGCAAAATGTCCTCATTTCACAGTTTGATGTCATCTCATATGTCGCTTCAATCTGTGATGCTAATGTCACAACAAAATATGTTGTTTCCATGTTTAACTCTGAGAATGTATCAGTTTTTACCGAGCAAATGCTGAGTGAAATAAGGGGCAGCGTTAAAGGGTGTAACACGTTTCACCACAATATGGTTTAACGTTGATTCTCCACCAATAATGCAATATTTGTTTCTATTGATCAATGAAAGGTGATGTAATATGCCCTTGTAACAAAACTACATTTATAAAAGATAGCTAAAAAAAATGACTTGACATTTATGTAAAAACCATCTTTAAATGTGTAGGAGGGCGGTGTGATTTACATGGAAATTCGTCCAAAAAGAAACCTGCCTTTTAGGGATTTCAAAATAAAAGCATATCTGTATGAATGTTTTTTACTTGCACCAGAGATATTGCATTGTTGGTCACTGAATCGATGGATATTGTTGTTTCGTTACACCCCGAGCTGCTTTTGGAGCGCACTCCTGGTACTAAAATGAACAAAATGACTACTTAAAGGTGAATCATTTGTATCTCCTTTACCTGTGTTCGAGCTAGATGTTCAACAATAGTTGAATAACTTCCTGATGTTTAGGTTTACATTCAAGTTTTGTATTCCTTTTTAGATGAGAAGCATCTTCATGTACAGTGTTAAACACGTATTGTATTACAGTAGTTGATTTATCGATCTTATTTTTCCGGTGACTTTGTTCTTATGCTGGTATTTCCTTCTGGTGTTTCTATCTATTTTGTAATTACTTTTCAGTCTTATACAATTGTTGACCTTTACACTGTATGATACCAAATCACAGTTGAGTGCTACACTGTATCTATGGAATGTCAAAACACACTTTTTCATGAACCACTTGAAAAACAGTTTGTCATGTACTCATTATTTCTGCTGCTGAGTTACTTCATGAGAAGGTATGCGATCTCTTCGTGGACTTGTCTTGTTACTGAATGTATCCTGCTCGATTTTGAAATACGTGATTCTGAAATGTATAATGATATACAAAACACTTACAAGGCCATAGAACCTTGCTTGCCTTTAAGGTATTTGGTGTATCCAAAGAGATAATTTCACAAGCTAACCCCCTCCCTCCTTCCTTCTATTACTCTGACGTCACTCAGACATCTTCATTATGGACAAGAAGTGATTGTTTTGTGCGATGATGTGACACAGATGTTGGGTAAATTCCTTCGTTTTGGAGGAAGGTTATTTGATCTGCATATATTTTGCCAAACATGTTTGAATCACTTCACGAAATGATGAGTATTATGTGATAGTAATTAAGAAAATAATTGGATAAGAATCTGTTTCACATTACGGAGAAGCTTCTCACTGATTGCCTTCCTACGTGTGCTGAAGTGTGAACTCGTGTTACAGGCTTTTATTGTTTAAACTGCTTTAACTACTCTGTATTGCTAGTTGTAAATGGACCTTTGAAGAAGTCTCAATACTTCCATTGTACATACTGTATAGTCACTTTGTAATATCTCCTCACTTTGACTTTTTGCGCATTTCACTGTGCTGTAAAATGTTTGCAAATGTGCTTACTTAGGTCTGAAATTCAGTTGAATTCATGTCAAGCCAAATAAAAATTCAAAGGTAGGAAAGAAAAGTAATTACCACCTATATGAGCAAAACTGATACTAGCAAAGTAGTTGGGATATTCCAGCTTTTATAGACATGTTCTGTTGCTTCTGTATTTAGTGTATGACATATGGTGCATTATAGTGTAAAGCAGAGAATGAAATAGGTGATTTACACTCAGGTCAACTATTTGCCCCAAAGCGCTGCTGCTTTGCTCAAACGATAAGGTCGTAATAAATAAATGCTGAACACATTCGGACCCCGAGGTTATTTAGTTCAAATGAAAAATGAGGGGTTGCTTAGTTCTAATTAATTTTGCCTGTCATATTCTCTTTCAGCTTGATTGCTACATTTGCTTTATATGCTTTTATATAATTTGGTGCTTTGGAAGATGTCAGAATAAATCGCTAATCTAAATGAAAAGCATTTTCAAATCATTTTTCTAGCACAACATTGTAAAGGGGTGCATTGCAAAAAACAAAAAAAACACAACCACCCCTGCATCATTATTGCACTTCTTCCTCTGCTCTTTTGCATAATATTTGTCATCCAATCAATGCCAATGTTCCAATGTGCAAAGCGTGGAGGCAACATGTCCTATACAATTTGGCCTGTGTTATAATTCTAATTAATATAGAGTATTTTGCAAATGCATAAAAGTATGTTTGGTTAGTGTTGTCCACCCCATTCAAAGAAAACAAACAGTGCAAACATATGGGGATTTTTTTTCACGTTGACGAAGCATGCATTGAACCTTTTGATGAAGATGGCATAAAGCTCAAGTCGGATCTCACAATCCTCCTCTGGCAGGTTTTTAAGTCTTCTACTGATAATATGATGCTGCTTGCCATAGGCCACATACAGCTGCCAGACACTAAGACTTAAGCTCCCGCTAAATCCCCTGACGGTGCTTGTAATGTGGCACACAGTTTTTGAAGGAAATGATGACTGTGTTTATAAAAGATCTCGCCAGTTAGCATTGAGTTTACACAATCGTATGGAGGCTGGTGCACAAGAGGTGCCAACACAAATAAACAGAATGTCAGTTGAGTTTAGTGCCCCAACATGGTGGAGACCTTATATGACATTTTGATACTTGCGTGTTTCTCAAGGTAGTTGATGTGAACTCAGTCACAAGCCTTGTAATGTAAAAAAAAAAATGGAAGTAAATGGCTGATTCTTGTCATTTCTGCATGTCAATCAAATGTTTTGATTATGTAAAACGTTATATTTTTGCCAAATATGTTGTTTTTTCCATTGATTCCTTAAGATTGGGATCATTTTCCTCAACTTGTCACACTACCTTATTGTCATGTAATTAACTCTGAATGAAAAAAAAGTGCTTTCATCAGAAAAAATTACATGATTTCTTTATTTGTTTTCACATAATAGCCTATATGCAAGACTTTCATACGTGGATGTGTGGGTACAAGAATGTATGGCTTTTTTTGTATTATTGTAGTTCTGGAAAAGTGTTGGGGTTTAGAAAATGTATGTAATATAATAACAGTATGATGCTGTTAATGATGACTATATAAAGTGCCAACGCAAGCACTAATTCAGAAGAATTTGGTGATGCATTTCTTAAGTTCATCCATGTACTACAGTTTTGACTTGTTCCTTTTAGATATCATCACCATCATTATAATTCAAATCCAATGTCATTTTCAATAAACTCACTGTAAATGAAATGTGCTTCTGTATAGTTTTTTAAGGCAAACATTTCTATAAAAAAATCAAATGTAATTGTGGTTTAAGTCAATCAATCAATGTTTATTTATATAGCCCAATATCACAAATGTTACATTTGTTTCAGTGGACTTCACAGAATATCAGTATGACAATATGACACCCTCTGTCTTTACTTGACCTCTGAATTTCAACAACATTCTAATTATGTTATCTGCATCTTACATTTTGCAGCATATGTGGTTTATCAAACTGCACTGTAAATTGGGTTGAAAATCATCCATAAAGTGGGTTGCTATTCATCTGTTCCTGTCCCTATCATTCCTAAGGATAAATTAAATCCACTCTCAATTAACTACGATCTCGCTGGCAGTTAAACCATGATTAGTGTTTTAAATTGTACTGATTTGTGTCAAAGCTTTTGTTTTCTCCCTTGCTCTAGGCAGCTCTTCCTTTTTTGTTCTTGAGAAATTCCCATGCCATGGTAAAAGGGAGAAGTGGCATCGTTTGACAACTGAGTAAAGATTACTTGTTAAAGGTCCACTCTAATTTACCTATTTGTGCAACAAGACTGTGTGAAGTCTTTTGGGACAAGAGACACTTGTGTTGTTTACCGCCTGATGCTTTTGTTGGTGGGTTTTTCTTCCCGCCACATAGCAGGTTAAAACATGACCTCTTCCCTGTCTATTCTGTAGAAGTCCCTGAAGAGGTTCACAACGACCCAGCGGCAGCTGCTACTGAACAATGCAGCACCGCGAAAGAGCTGATGGTGGAAGATGCAAAGCGGTGGTAACCACAACACCATGAACAAACAAATGACTTGCAACACAATTCCTAAATACCTCATGACAGAAATAGATACAGAACCACATGTGCTGATAAAACAGTTCATTTTTGCTTTACATGTGGCTAGATGTAAGTGTTAAATTCCATATAATTCTAGCTGGAGACCAAATTGGCAGCTTGCGTCATGATTAATTTTTTATCCTCCTGTGTTAACTTATAGTCAGCTTTGGGAGAGCACAAATAAGTGTGTAATTGGGCTTTATGTAGGTGTCACCTGTTGTATTCATAAGCTAATTGGAATACTCATTGTCATCCTCACACATTCATGAACTGATCGAATTTCACAGGTCCCAGCTTTTGTACGGCACGTGTCATTTGAGTGCCGTCTACATTAAAGCCCATTAGTTCTTTGTGCATTATATCATATTGCTGTAATTTGAGGAAATATCCAACAAGCATGTTATGTAAGATTCTGTGGGTGCTGGAGAGCCCAAGCGTGCCACAGAGGGCCACCCACAGGTCACCTGCGCTCCCCTTTAAATATGGATGGGCGTCATAGCAGGGATCAGTGTCACCCAGCACGCGTCTGTGAATGGAAGTGCCTTAGGCAATCATGGAGAAACTTATATGAGGAGAAATTCAGCAGATGGATGAGGTGTTTTTAGGGAAAAAAGCAGACCTATTTTGGCAGCTGGCCTGTACTTGTTGGATGATCGGGGGCCAGATGTCAAGGTTAACCCCTCAAACTCCCCAGAGTATCAGACCACACCCTCTCCTCCAACGTAGAGCTCTTTGTTGGATAGTTAACTAATCTGAATGGGTGCTTGAGATAAATCAGGTGTCAAACGTGCTGCAGATCCCAGCATTGAGCATTGTATTGATGGTATTGTCTTCCTTTGATAGCTTCCACGCGTCTGGTATCAGGTGAACAAAGCCAGATGATAACCAGAGGAAAGAGGTAATCTGTCAACATTGAACAGCAAACAAGGGTGAAAGATAGAGCCTACAACTCTTATAGTTTAAAAGGGATGTCATTATTCACATAGTTTATCCACTTCATAAAAAAATATGATTTTTATAATCCATACCCATTTAAAACTGTAAATGTGTTCCAAAATTGTTGTTACTCTAATTACAAATTAAACATTTTAATGTAATTACATTCACTGTCAGTGCAGTCATTAACACAAATAATTTTTTCTGTTGAATAAACACAACTTTTTATTTTGGTTTTGATTTATATTTTCTCAAATTTAATATTATCACTAGACAAAAAATGTTGCTACTAATGTGACAGTGAAGAAAAAGGACGTAAAGGTGGAGGACACAGGATTCATGAAGGTAAAGTGACAAACCTGGGCTCAGGTTTCAGACCTCAGCCCTGTTGATGTGCACAATATGTAACAGTTTGCAGTGAGCCTCTCCTTCAGGCAATTGAGTTTGTATTGAGTTATAGTTACAAACACAAGTTGTTATGGTTTATAAAATGAGAGGTGTAAATTACGTGCAATGTCTGGCGTAACGTTAACGTTTCTAACAAGCTAGCTACCATCCATCTTTTATATCTAGTTGGCTAACTTAGCTTTATTGTTTTAGCATGTTTGCTAACTAACCATTAATAAGCTAAAAGATAATGTAATTATGCTGTCAAGGAATATGGCTTCAAACACACAGTGAAGTGTACATTTAATTTAATACTGGTTAACAGAGCTAATGTAAATGTCAGTAGATAGTTTTGTGTTAGCAAGCTACATTTGTATAGTTGCTAGTTTAGTGCTAGCTCGCTAGCCAGACTGTAATTTCCTAAATCAATTATGTTAACAGGTGGATTGACTAAAACTAATTCAAATGAAACGGTTGGCAAAATTGCATTTCATACCCAGATATTAATGTTGAGTCAATCTTTTTTATAATAGTACACAGCTAACACATAGTTAAATGTGAATTGCCCCATTATCAGATTGGGGTCATTTTCCAGCATAACTTTATGTTAATTAGTAGGACCTAACAAAAAGGTAAACTTGATCAGTGGTTAATATAACACTCATTGGGTTAACTTACACTTTTAATTATAACAATTTATATACAAAACATTAAAGAATAGTTCATTTTCATCATTTTCAATTTGACTCAAGTCAGTTTTGGTGGTAAACCCTGTTTTAGATATCGATGTTTTGTGCTCTCTGCAGGCCTCGCTGTTTTGAGGAACAGGTCAAACTCGAAGGTCCACAGTGTTTCCTCAACAAGCTGGTGAGCGACCGGTCTCATTATCACTGTCTGAGCAGCACGTGCCTGGGACTTATCACCTAAAAGCTAGGAAACATGAGCTGTCAGCAGACCCTGGGTTTGCATTTTTAGCATGTAATGGGCACCACAAAGAGCTTGTAGAGGTATCACTAGTTTGAAAGCAGTGAGGATTCTAACTGATGATCATATTGAGTGAATAATTACAGATCATCTTGATTAAGCAGAAGATTGCCGGACACTGTATTTATAATGCTTTTGGATTAATCTGGATGTTCCCAACTAATTGTTCCTGCATGGCAGGAGGTACAATTCACCCCATATCTTAAATAATACCACATAAGTGTGTGTTTTGATATTGCTATGGATTATTATTATTATATTGCTAAATTCACTTTTTAAATATAGTTTGTGATCATCACAGCAGGATAACCCAGCGGCAGGCGGGCCGCTCACTGCTCACATCAAACATAGTTTTAGTTCGCACTGGATAGATCACATTAGAACTCAACTGCAATAGCTCAGTAAAGCCATGTTAAAACTAGAGTAATACAATCAATCAATCAGTCATCTCCTGACTTCACAGCACAGGAGAGCTCTGCTGGAATGCTGCTAAGCTGCAGATGTACCAGCCAAATTACTCCAGAGGGGAATTACCAGGCCATAAATCCAGACGTCAGGAGGATGGCTGCAGCCTATTTCACGGTAAAAATCCATGCAACTTGTTTCCATAACCTCCATAAAAAATGTCTAGCTGTGAAGGCCTCAAACTTATCGCAGAGGACAGATCTAAACATGCTTGCATCCAAACAGAGCCTCAAATCAAGGAGACTTGAAACAAAACATCATGAGATTCTGCTGTAGTCATTCACCATGTCCTGACAGGTATTTCAAAATGAATGATCTGTTACATGACAAGCTGTGAGAGCAACTAATAATCATCTCCTGCTCTTTCATAATCTTCTGTAAATATGAGGCATGCTGCAGCCTGCAGTTTAAACATTTCTCTAGAAAGAAGCTTAGTTATCATTAAGGGATGTAACAGGATCATTCAGACTAAACATTTTCATCCTTAAGAGTTACCTGCATTTAAAGATTCATCATCACTACATGTTAGTTATCGGATCCAACAGTTTTAGGATCCTTTCCCCTTATTTATTTGCACAGTTCTCATGTAAGTAGAAGACAAACAACAGACACACACTCTAGTCAACAGGACACAGTAACAACTGGCATCAGATCATTGGCAGGTACTGGGCTTCATTATTGCTAATTAAGATGTATAAATATGCTGTCTGGCACTTGACTTGTCGTTTGCAATGGGACATTTTTTCCATCAAACTCAAAAAGTGCCAAGGTAGACAAGGTGAGGGCACGAGTGCTGGTAGTGATGCTGCAGTGTGTACTCTGTGGGCACATTTTAGCTCAGCTGGCATACATCTGACTGATGCCTTCGGGTGCCAGCAGCTAAACAAGCCCACGTTTGAGGGGTGCGTGTTGTACATTTGGGCTGAGCTCAGCAAAGTCTGCCAATGTCTTTGAGTGTCTGGCTTCGCGGTCTCATACAGAGCTCCTTGTCGAGCTGCGCTCTCCGGTCATCCTAGAGATGATGATGGCAGTGGGCAGTTTACAGTAGGAGGCACGACCAGCAGGATGTAACATCACTGCACACTACTAACAGAAAGTCATAATTTGTTAGTGAAGTAACTCAGGATTCAGTCCGCTTGTTGTTTTTGGGCTAGGGCTTTGTTCGATTGAGTTTGATAGAGACAAACCTTTTTTATACTTGAGAAGAAACAGAACTTTCAATATGATTTGTTTTCGATTTGTCATTTTGTATGCGTCTAAAATCCATAGCCATTGTCTCAATACTACAGAATTTAGCCTAATACAAATGTGTTGGGACACTCCTCCCTTCCTTAGGAGACATGTGGTGATTTAGTGTATTTTTTACATATAAATGCTAATTGAGGTAGGTGTCAAATATTAGCGTTTTGTTGGATATTCAAATTGGATGTTGTCTCCATAGCTGAGGCAAAAAGAAAAGCATACAATAATGCTGAAACTATTGAACAAGGACCTGCTATCTTTTTTTATGGTAATAGTCACCTTTCATCTGAAATCTTTGAGAATATTGCTTTAATTCCCCAAAAATAGCACTTTTGATTGATATTTTCAATGTTTTTACCTCTTATTATCAGAGCATTGTTTACCCTCCTTAATGTGCCGCATGCAGGGCCAGTTAGTAGACCTACCATTTCGTTTTGTGATTTTTTTTCCCTGCCCACCACATCCAGATGTGCTGGGAACTGAAGCCAATGGTCAAGGCCCACTTAAACATTTTTCCTGCTTACCTCATTTTGGGAAATGCTGTCAGAAGCCATTGCAGTTCTCCTATGAATTTCTATGGGAGTTATTTGGAAAGCATTATATTCTGGCTACCACTAAGGCCATTTGCTGACCACTTGTAGTTTGTGGAAAGAGGAATTACCTCAGATTTGCTGTGCTTATCGCGATGGAAATATTCAGGTTTCTGAAGGGACATGCCAGGAAACCCCTACTGAAGACCAAGCAGACCTGAGAGGGACTTAAATGCAGTATGTGTGGTGTTTATTTAGATTATTGCAGATATGCGTCTAATTTAGCTGTGTTTTTTCTGTGTTAACAAAACAGTATGATTCAGATAGCTTAACCAACACTGACACCGTCACTGCCTTTTTACTTTCTACCCTTTATTTTCCACTGACTATGCATACCAGTTTAAATACCAGCAAGCTCCCAGGTGTAAAGGTAAACACGTGCAACCTTTTCATCATCCTGCAGACACCACAGTTGGCATTATTCTGCAAATAAAACATGTTCTTTCAGCTTGTCTGCTTAAACAAAATGAACAAATATAGATGTTGTTTGTCCTCTTCCTATATGTAAAGGATTAGTGTAATTCAAATGCAAGTGTTCAGTTTGCTAGCTTTATTTTTGAATTAGCCTATGGATGCTAAGGATCATTGGCATGATTTATTTGTTTAGTTCAAGATTCTTCAACACACATTATTATATTCCTGCCCAATCATTTGTGGCTGCTGTATGAATCCTTACTAATGTGACAAGCACATTACTGTAAATGAGGGTCATTGAACAAAGCTTGTTATTCCTCTGCGGTAACTAATTAAGAAACAGAACAATTAGCCAATTGACCAATTAATAACAACCCTCTAATCTACGAAAAGTGATCGGCAGCAAAGATCTATTGTTTTTTCTTCACTGTGAAAAGAGAAGCTCCATGGGCGTTCTGCACAAGACGAGATTTAAAAGGTCTGTAATCTAATTAATCAGAGATAAATAATGATTTATGCTATTAAAAAAATGCTCACAGAGGATTACAATACCATATATTACAAGGTAATACGTTTTGAATGAAAGGAATCGAAATATCTTTCTCTCGCCTCTTTCCCTCTGTGTCTTTTTCCCTTTTTGTAAAGTCGTCTTCATCTACAGTCCCATCAGCACAATTCCTGGTGATAGCCAATTTCTATGTGAAGACAGTTATCTCACTTCCATTAACAATAATTCTCAATTAAAATGTGCCTATTCACATATAAGTTCATTTATTGAAGCGATAATAAAATCCTTAAAAACTATAAAGTATATTTGAATGTTTTTACAGGGTCTCTGTAATCTATAAACCACATTACCTTTAAGACAAAATACGTTCCTGGAGCAGGTTGCACCAACTGGTCTTTACGAAAGCTGGTCTTAAGTGCTAAATGGGTCTTTGTTAAAACCAGTCTTTAGAATGAACTTCAAGTCAGTTGTTGCAATGAAACGGAATTCAATGAATGTTCATGTGGATGCCCATGGCTGTAACCTAGCTAAGATAAATTGTTAACATCTCTTGCCATCTTGCTAATGTGTCGATAGTCATTTATCATATGCAGCAACATTATTTTGGAGGATCTGAGAGAGAGAAAAAGAAGATTTCAAGGACATCGAGATATGAGAATGAATGGAGTGGTTCAGCCGGCTCAAAAACACGCTGACTTGCAAGCAATCTAATGGTATAGCTAATAAAAAGAAGCAGTTGGCTTGGTGAGAGATAACAAATGTTCAAAGTTGGAGCTTTAATTCAGAAAATTCTGTATCTAACATTTGGAAAACCTCCTGAGCAATGTAAAGATTAAAACAAAAAAAAGCTGTAAAGTGTCAATATAATGTATTTGTTGAAGACTACCCTTCATTCAATCTGGAAAACTTCATGTTGCCTTCTGACTAGGCATGAGAAACACGCCGGTTCTTAGCAAGAAAAAGGTCTGACGGCCCGTCCACACTACAGCTTCGACATCTTCAAAAACGGTTTCCAACGCGTCTGCCCATTCACTTTGAATGGGGTGACGTCACGTTCGCTTTTTGCCGAACTGAATTGTGGGTAGCATAGCTTTCCGTCTCCGCCGTCTTGTCTAGTGAGCCGGAGACGCCGGAGTAGCCAGCGCCAGACAATCAAATCCCGTTTCTGAAAATCTGACAGCTCAAGCCCTAGCCAATCAAACCGCGTCTAAGCTGGGAGAGATATCCCGCCGTTCATTTCTATATTTCAAAAAAAGATGGAGGAGAAACTAATTATCGCCGTAGCAAATCACCCGGTTTTGTATGACCAGACCCTCTTCACCTACCGGGATACAAACCGGAAGAACCAGGCATGGAGGGAGGTGGCAGAGACAGTGGGTGAAACTGGTAGGTTTTCGCCTGTTTGGGGAGTTTATATATATATTTATAAAACGGACAAGTCAAATCAAGCAATCTGATTGGTTCTTAGCCGTGATATACTGAGCGTATACCACGGGTAGAATTGTAAGTTACTTTTCACAACAAGTCAGTATCCCTCCGCGTCTGAGAAAAACAGTATACCATCGGGTTGAAAAGCAAACTGCCTGCAGTTTGCTTTTCATACTGGAACAAGAAAGCAGCGGAGAAGTAACGGGGCAGAAGCCTCCTTTTTACGCAGCGGTCCAGACATAGACATCAAACGGCAAAAGATATTCAGTGTGCAGTTCCTTTGGCATTAGGGCAGGGGTATCTAGATACTTTCCAGACTTTAACATAATGAATTGTGCTACTTTTAAAGCAAGCAACGATGTTTTCAAATCTGTAATCAAAGAGGTCCGCAAAAACGCTATCGACCAATCAGATTGCTTGATTTGACTTGTCAGTTTTATAAATATATTTAAATTTCTTCCGTTACGAAACAAACTTACAAAGCATAAAATGGAAACATTTAAGATTAACTTCGACCTCCGGGGGGGTCTTACTATAGTATTGAGGAGTGGATTGAGCAGTGCCTATCTCCAGAAAAAAAAGCACCTAAACTACGACATGCAGAGCTACGTGAAGAGCAGGTAGACCAACTGGAAAAGTACCACCATTCAAAAGCTTTCTGATGCGGGTCTTGAAACAAAGCAGAGAAATTATGACCGTTAGTGGCCACAGGTGCGAAAGCTCTCTCCAGAGCTACTGGAAGCCCAATCTCGGGGACCGGAGAAAGTGGAGCAATATTCTCGCCACGCCAAGCAACAGCTTCGAACAACCTCAACCTATACAAGTGACCACGTAAGCCATGCTACTGATGCTGGACAGTTTTTCAGTGGATGCACAATAAACAGCAACATACACATTAATGTAAATAAACAGCCAAATAATGGATCAACGCTCTCTGTCTAATATGTTCGCTTGCTGTTAGTGTTGTTGCGTAGCAACCACCTTGCACTATGTTTTGTGCTCAAGGCAACGGAGGAACTATTTTATTTTGAACATCATTATTTACTAATAAAAACTATTTAAATTAGAGAGTGTATTTTTCTTTCATATTGCCACACTTGGTAACCGTTTTATAAAAGCAATAGCTCACTTCAGGCCGTGATACATGCTCATTATATCACAGCTAAGGGGGTTGCCACACCCCTTAGCTGTGATATAATGAGCATATACCACGGCCTGTCGTGAGCTATTGCTTAAATATATTGCTCGCATAAAACCCCCGGGTTTTTTTGCTTTGTATGTCGGGGGCGGGATATTCATGTGATTGGATGTTGGCCGCAAAAGATCCCCAAGCTTTCAGACACGCCCACCTCCAAGATTTTCAAGATTTTTTTAATGCTGCTGTGTGGACGGGCCGTTACGACCAAACAGAGACCGTCTTTTTACCTTGCTGGTGGGCGTGGCGATGGGGGCGCTTCTTCCCCGACACCCTGCTCTTGCGGATGCGTCTGAAGCTCTGTCGTAGCGACTTTTTCAAAGACTTGACTCTGGAAAGAGGGCCCTCATCGCCAAGGAGTCGTTAGGGTGCAGCGTACATCTAGGAGAACGAAAAGAGCAATAGGGTGATGCTTTTGGATCGCATTAGTGGATTCAGTGTACTTTTCAACCATTTAATCACATGTAATTTNGTGACGAAGTTAGGTTGAGGAGGTATGATATCGATTCTGGGGGGGCCTCGCAAGCTTCAATTAGAATTTACGAAAGTAAAATACGAAACTTTCAACCAAAGTATTGCCTTCTTTAAATTTATCATAAATATTTTGACTGTTTCAGTTATGTTTCGTTAGACTAACCAGCTATCCAAAAACGCCTGTGAGAAACTAGTCTAAACTTTTGTCAGGCACAACGAACGACAATTTTCTCGTGTTAAGTAATACAATTGGATAAGTTTTCATAGATCTATTAGGACGGGATTACGGTTTCCTTGAACGTGTGACTTTTACAAAACGGCAAGAACTACAGATACCAGACGCTGGAGCCGACGCAGGTTTCCTCCGAAGACGGTGGGGCATAAGAGGCGCACGAAAGAACAAGGTCATACTTTTTCGTTTAGGGTTGGCCATTATGACAAACAGGTCGTGCGCCTGCCCATAGACTGAACAACAGCTTTTCATTGAATGATAAGATGGCAGCGCCATATGCGAGTCAATTAGTGCGATCTTGGAGTTACGAACTAAACTGAACAGTCAAAAATTATTTATATAATAATTTGAGGGTTTGTCCGCTTTTGGATGGTCAAAGTGGTGACAGAGCACGTTCGGAGGGGTAGGTACGGGACCAAGGGAGGGCCAAACAGCGGCCATTTTAATAAGGACCAGCATTTCCTTGGCCACCTCAACGATGGCCAGTAAAGAGGCAAAGACCTTAACTCCTTTACACAGAAGGGTCGAAGTGGTGCGGCCAAACTAACCGGATCGCAACATCCACGTCTAAACGTATTTGCCCTACACTAACCACTGGCGAAGGTCGAGGTCCGTTTTCAACTTTAACCGGTTGAAACTTAGGACCTTTGGGACCTTTAGAAGGCGAAACGAAGGAGGTGGTTACGTGCAAGCCGGCTTTTCGCTACCGGTTTCACTGCAGTGGACTCGTAAGTTCTCTTCCCGTCTTCGCAACCTTCTAAAAAATGGCCGACGGACCCAACCCTGCCCGGCATCCGTCCGAAGACATCCCAGTGGTGTCTGCTTAATTCAAGACCGTGACACAACCGAGACGAGCACAGTCCGTCAGGTCCTCAGGTTTGACGCCAGCGACCGGTCTGCCCGTCCTCCTGCACCGACGGCTAGCGTTCTCCCTCCTAGCTCGGGCGCGAGTCGTCGTGCTGAGCACACAGTCTCACCAGGGTACAAGACGAGAACGCCTGCGTAAACGAGGCGACTGGCCAAACAAATACGCATTGGGACGCCAATAGCTTCGACTTACCCCTGGAGATTTGACTATTGTTGCGGAAACTTCAGACCCAAAAAGAAAATATTTTATGCGAAATAGGAGTAAGTAGGGTACAAAATAATTCTTTAGGGGTTTTTAACGACCAACTAACCAATGTTCATAATCCAGACAGTATTCTCCTTTGAAAAGCAATCTACTACTAACAGGGTCTTTATATCAGCTCATTTGTTTTGTGCATTAAATTCCGGTAACATTACCGGTGGTTAACTGGTTGATATTGTACTTATACACGTTCATGTGGGAAAAATTGCCTCTGCCTATCAACAGGGGAAAAAAGCACCTAAACTACGACATGCAGAACTACGTGAAGAGCAGGTAGACCAACTGGAAAAGTAGCACCATTCAAAAGTTTTCTGATGCGGGTCTTGAAACAAAGCAGAGAAATTATGACCGTTAGTGGCCACAGGTGCGAAGGCTCTCTCCAGAGCTACTGGAAGCCCAATCTCGGGGACCGGAGAAAGTGGAGCAATATTCTCGCCACGCCAAGCAACAGCCTCGAACAACCTATACAAGTGACCACGTAAGCCATGCTACTGATGTTGGACAGTTTTTCAGTGGATGCACAATAAACAGCAACATCCACATTAATGTAAATAAACAGCCAAATAATGGATCAACGCTCTCTGTCTAATATGTTCGCTTGCTGTTAGTGTTGTTGCATAGCAACCACCTTGCACTATGTTTTGTGCAGAAGGCAACGGAGGCACTATTTTATTTTGAACATCATTATTTACTGATAAAAACTATTTAAATTAGAGTGTGTATTTTTCTTTCATATTGCCACACTTGGTAACCGTTTTATAAAAGCAATAGCTCACTTCAGGCCGTGATATATGCTCATTATATCACAGCTAAGGGGGTTGTCGACCCTCCGCTTCGCGTCGGGCCGAACCACGCCCCTTAGCTGTGATATAATGAGCATATACCACGGCCTGTCGTGAGCTATTGCTTAAATATATTGCTCGCATAAAATCCCGGGGTTTTTTGCTTTGTATGTCGGGGCGGGAGACTCATGTGATTGGTTGTTGGTCGCGTTGCTCGCAAAAAATCCCCAAGCTTCAGATATGCCCAGCTCCAAGCTTTTTTTGAAGCTGTAGTGTGGACGGGCCGTAAACCTAGAAGAGGCAACTTGCAAATCTATTAGAACGCTGAGTGACGACCACATTCACATAAGCCCAGTTTGTGCAACAAGCACCAGTTTCACATTAAATAAATCTTACTTTAGATAAACCTTACGTTACAGAAAAACTAACATGCCTGAGTTCATAATACTCACTGAATACCTTTTAGTGCACTATGGTTTGTTTTTTCAAATATACGTTTTTCTGAAAATAATTATGAAGCACTTCTCTAAACATGTCAGAGTGTGTGACCAACACTATGCTCTTGGCCATATGGACGGCCATCATTAGGACTTTGCATGTTCTGTTTCCAGCCTCCAGTGTTATGGAATGTCTCCACTGTTTTCAGAGTGTCACATAGCCGTATGAAGACCCATCAAGCCTTGGCTGGTGAGAAGCTCGCAAGCCTCTACGGACTTCTTTGTAGGGGGGGTCAAATGCCTGCAATTTGCAAGTGAGATGGCTTGTCAAGCTTTGGAGACATGCAGGTGGCTTAATGTGTCTCCCTGTTTGGATAAAGCTGAAGCTCAGAGTATTGGCAAAGTATTGGTAAAGCTCTACAAGAGTTTAGGGAGTGCAGCAATTAATTATGTCACCTAAGTTTTGACAGGCGTTACATTATGCCGTTCCTCAGAGAGATGACGTTGATGTAATTGCAGGCTGTCCTTTACTTTTTAAGCTAACAACAAGAAAGAAAGGTTGTACGATCCTTTGGATAAAACTTCAGGCATCATGCAGAATTTTTATTTAACTTGGAAGTGATGCATTAAGTTAAAGGTTGTTAAGTCGGGAAAGACTAACAATTGATGACATTTGCATATAAATACAACTTTTGTATTTAACACCGTTGTTTTTCAGTGGTTTACAGTATTAATCTGAGTTTAGAAATACTATTTTAACCGTAATGTAAGTAGCAGTTTTATTTTCATATTGCTGTTGCTTGCATTAACTAAAGAGATATTTAAGTGTTCTCGCTTCTGCCTTTCAGCTGCTTTCAGTATTCTAGGCCAAAATACTACACAGTTTTTAACAAATTGAACTGACACCAATAAAAAGAAGAATAATAGAAGCACATCAAATGCAGATTTCCACTGATAATCTATTTAAACTAAATCAAAATAATCTCTGGTTCCAAATTGCAGTTGTTCACTTCGCGTTGACCGTAAAAAATCTTATATTGTGCAGCTTTGGTTTCTTTGAAAAATAGAAAAATGACAAGTGATGTCTTGAGAAAATAATGATCTCCGATAACTGCAATAACAATTCTCGTAAATGACATATATTCCTAAACATTGTGCCTTTGTTGGGTCAGTACTTTGAGGGGATGGGTGTTGAGCAGACAGCAGTCGTGGAATAGTTGTTAGGCTGGGTGCTGGTTCGTCTGGGGGTACGAGTTTGGAACATGCAGTCCCCTCTCCTGGAGCGCTGAACCAGAACCAAGTGGAGTGAGGCTGGCGGGCCACAAGAGCTCCATTGTTCTTCACATTAATCAAACTGAGGAAGGGCAGGTAGCATTTCCCTAGCCCACCCCACATGCACACCCTGCCAACCTCCATGAATGGACTGCTTTTTTAGCTGGCAGCGATTGGCCATCGGAGCTCCGAGAGGATGTGTGTCTGTTTAATTAGTGTGATGAGCTCAGCGGAGTTTATGTGCAGTGTCGGACACCAGGTATTAACCCCTCGAGTTTGACCCCGCGAGGGGGGCCGGCCGACCTCAATCTTGACATCTCTTTCCTTCACTGTTCTCGCTTTCCTTCTCTTCATTAGAAGAAGACAGATTAGACGGGGGAAGCAGAGTCGAAGAGGTATGTTCTCTACCTTAGTTTTTCACCGGCCCCTCTTTGTAGGCTTGCCCTCAGATGAAGAGCATAATTACTGCTAGCGTTCTTCTAATGATGCCATCATTAGGATGCTGACTTGTGGTCTGCTGTAGTGCTCTCAACACATAGAGCTTTGCTGAATTTCAAAACGCTTTTCACTCTTATGTTATGGTATGTGCAGATTCAGACATATATTTAACTTTTTTTTGACAGGTTGAAGTGCGGTAAAAACTGTTGCCAATATGATGTAAATCATCTCACAGTCATTAAAGCCTCAAGATAAAGAAAATATCTAGATAGTGAAAGACTTATTCAAAACCATAATTAGAGCTGTGGTCTCCCTCACGCTGTACCATAAACAGCCATATAAATGACACATAGATCATCCACTGGCAGCTGCCTTACATGCGCTCTTCGGATGAGAGGGTGCAACGTGTTAACATCACCCAGGGGCACTGTTTTCTAATTCATTTAACCACAGCAGTGTTTTCCTAACAGCTTCAGCCGGCAATTAAAAACCATGAAAAGATACGAAAACATTCTTACCATGCCAGACGCACTTTCCACAAAGGTAAAACAACCACTTCAGGCGCAATCAAAGCTTAGGATATCATCCTTTATCGGATTATGCACTTTATTAGTTCAGTGGAACAAACACAAGCACTTGAGGGGCATCTACTTTAAGATTATAATGCCTCTTCTTCCCACAGATGGTTCGTTTATCAAGGGCAATTAATTAGTTAACAGTTTTCTCTCTTTCTAATATTCTGGCTAATGGTCCGTAGAAAGTGACATGGTCAAAGCAGGGAGTCCAAAAGTTAAAGGGCATTTAGAGGGCACTTGCACTGATGAGTTATGGTAATGATTTAGGAAACTAGTTTGGATTAATTCCATAAATGGTTAATTTGTTAAACCATCTGGCAATCATTTTAAAGCTTTTGGCTCATGTGGCCTAGTCCAGCTAGGGATTTTTATAGGATTACAGCATAAGAACATCCCATAAGCACATTATGCAAGCAAGCGCAATACGAGTTAAAGGTGAGGGAAGAAGTTATTTTTCTTGGGGAGAATCTCCTGAACCCTTATTAAAATTCACTTAAATAATTGAATCTTTTCATTTGATAAACGTTGACTTTTCACTTCATTTCTATTCTACCAGAACAACGAATCCCAGTTTTCTTTCAAAGAGTGAATCAGGCTCGGGGTTGTATTTATTAATATCACCCTTGCTACTAAGGGAGTGAGGAACAAAGAGCTGGAGTCACAGCATGTCAGCTCTCTATAAGGCCGTGTGTTTGCTGCACCCCCTCTGAAAACACTTTATTAATTGGATTTAGATATTTGTAAAATGATCTATTTAATGGGATTACCACTCGTATAATGATCTTATTTATGAGGGAAGCAATCCAAGCTTTGGGGCGGGCTGATAATGCATTTCCAGCTCTTTGGCAGTTAATGTTGTGTTACAAGGGAAGATAAAGTTGAAGTCCCATTGTAAGTGAATAGGTAAGTTAGCCCGGTGAAAACGGAGCTGCTATGGTGGCAGGTCAGACGGGCTTGAGTGGCCGCACTCGCATTCCAGAGGCCTGTCTGGACCGTAGGCTCAGACCTGCTGAACTCCTTACAAGTTCAAGGTAGACGTAAAGAGGGAAGGAGGAGGGGGACGGGGAGAGATACAGTCCCCCCACCTCGGCAGCATAATGGCCCTTTCTTACATCTTTATCCATCCCAATATCTCGCTGAAGCTTTTACAGACCCTGTTTCCACTTAAATGCCTGGAGGTAATGTCCTACCTCTTCCTCTCCTCTCCAGCAAAATGGATTTAATCTTGTCAACAACAGTATTGATATCAGAAAAAGGGTAGAAATGATGTACGTACATTGGGTGAAACAAGACAAAGAGAATATTTGCTTAGTTGTTTATTGTAGCTCTTTAAACGGATGTTTCATGTTTGCCAAGACATTTAAGCTGTTGGATGTTTTCCCTCATGGAGGTTTTAGCTCAGTTTTCTATCTTTTCATGTAGTGTTGAGCCACTAATGCAAAAAAAAAAGTATATATGTAAATGCTCTTCTTTGCTGCTGAGCACACAGACTTTAAAACATTACCATTTCAATATAACATTTGATTTATATGCGTTTAAAAAAATAGGTTATAATCTTTTACTTTAAAAGGATGTATTCTCAAATGAGATTATGCTAATAGACTGTCATTTGCATAAAACGGGTGGAAATGTTAAACCAGATTAAAAATTCTGAATATTTAAGAGTTTTATCCGTGCTGTTAGTCAACAAATATATTCATTCTGCCGGAGAATATTAGAGCCTAAATGTGACATTCTGGAGAAACACAAACTGTGTTTAAATGGTCTCCCCAATGAGGTGGCTTACTTTTTTACATTTCTAGCGAAGTGAATCGTTTTTTTTGGTCTCATTTGTGCTGCTCAGCCCAGTGTGGTTTGAGGGTCTTTGGAGCATTAGTCTCAGGTGAGGGCTGCGGCACAATGTGAGCCCTGCGACAAAGAGCACCTTCACAATCCTGCTTTCAAGACATTCATCTGCAAACAAGTGTTTTTTTGTGTGTCTGAGACTTATTTTCATCGCCATCAATTTAGTACATAGATTGAAAGTGATTCAGGTTGTGTTCTCAAGTTCCTCACCCTCACAGCCCCCCTGCCTCTCCTCAGCCTGTAGACCCCTCAGTGGCTCAGCTGGAAGGTTGTCTTACTGTGGATATAGATACAAAATGTACCCCCCTTCCGCATTGTAAATCTGTACATGAGCAAACAGTGTAACGGCCTACTGTAATTAACACAGCCCAGTGAACTGTGTGGCTTTGAGAAAGTATTTCTTCTTTACAGCTAAAAGATCCAAATAATAAAGAATAAGAGTTTTGTAGTCAGTAATGTTTCAGTATTAACAATATAATACTAAAAGGAACAAATCATTGAATTCAAAATTATAATACAATTTTTCATTATAAGAAAAATACAAATGTAAGTATTAAAATAAAAATGTAGCTATTTCATCAATTATAGAAAATATGCAAAGAAAGATTTTAGTTTGTCATTTAAATCACACTCAATAATTCTCTAATTATTCAAAAACTGTTTTTTTCCAATATTATATTTTAAGTAACTTTAACAATGGCCTTTTGTATTCAAACTATGAAATGCAAAACACATGTTTTGAACATGTTTTACAAATACAAGCCTTAAGCATACACCCAGGAACACATTGCCGCTGTCAGTCCTGTACCTGTGAGTTATTTCCTTTCCTTTTGAAACAATCTAAATGGGAAATTAAAAAGGACAGGCCTGTTCATTCAAATAAAATCCATCCACTAAGAAGCTTTTAATTGGTTGTATAAAATATTCAGAAATCTTCTCAGCCTATTTTAAATGTCATATTGAACATTAATAGTTTGCCATTTTGGAATGAATGGACTATTGCTCGTGTTCATATGAGTACAATATACTGCCTTTAAAGCATCATAGTAGCTGTGCAGGCTAAATAACAACAAGAAGATTTACAAAATACACATGCATTTCTGCAATAAAAACCCCCGGCACACATTGGTTTTACATTCATTTAACCTGCTAGCTATACATACAATTGTGGCCATAATCACTGCTTTACCTTGAGTGACTTCAGTGAGGGAATCAGTGTGTGTCCGCTCTGCAGCCCCTCACAGGCCGCACACTGCCCCTTGTGGTGTACTACAAACTGAGATAGTGACTTGGCAGCAAGAGGCTCTCTTTGCCCTGAGGCTTACACATTTGTAGTCTCATTTATTTATTGCTTTATTTAAAAAAAAAAACGTTTGCAATTTTAAACTTTGGAAACCTTCTTATTTGAATTGTGTCCTAATACAATACAGTCAAGAGTGATATTTCTACAATCTGGCAACGTCCCTTCCTGTGACAGCTTTTTAGCCTTACGGGTCAGAGTTAGATATATCATTGCAATACGTTATGCAAAATTATCCCTTTCATAATAGCTGGGTCAAGAAGACCCGGTATTAAATTAGTGTGAAAACTTGACATCCCTCTTCCGCCTCGTTGTAAATTTAGGAGGCTTTAATCGCCTGCAGATGTCTGTGTGTCCTTTCTTCTTTATCAAGAAGTTATTACTTTCTAAATAATTGCTCTTACTCTTAATGTATACGTGAACCCAGCCTATTTGACCTGAACTCAATTCCTTTAATTGAAGCAAACATATTAGACACATTTGCTATATTATGTGTGTTTTGAAGTTCCAATTTTGTTGATATAGATTTATGAAGTGTTGGCGCCTGAGGTCACTCCCCTATTAGAGATTTATGAAATGCCCATGAGGCACCGTTATTCAAGCTCAATAAATCATGCCAACCACTTTTATTATGCTACAATGTGCCATAAGCCCGATCAAATGCATATCTTGCTTCCAAGCCAGAAGCGATATGCCGTTTTTCGAACATGATTCAAGTCATCTGCTTGGAAGCTATCACCACATTTGTCAGAGTCATCACAAATCCATTTTTGTTTTGACTAATTTAATCATAAAGCACTTATGTTTCAGAATCTTTGGTACTGGTGGTAGACATCACTGAGAAGTCCCTTAATGATGCAGCCGCTGTAAACATGATAGCCCCTTAAGCCTTTTTCATTTCAAATGCTGCTGCATAAGAATGATTGTAAATGGAGTGTTGTCCAAACATCCTGCTGGCAGTTTTCCTGAAGTCTATTGAATAGGAATATCAAAATGAATAGATTCCCTGCATAAAAACAAGTTTAAGTTTGAGTAAAAAGTATCTAAGGTTATCGTCTTAAGGTAACCTAGATCCGTTTTTTAGCACTTCTTGTAATGTCGGTTTCTTTCATCGGAAGCGGTGGGCGTAAGTGTTGTGTTCTGGTGGGCAGAGACAGTTAATGTCCCAGATCTACAGTATGAATAAAGTCATATTGTGAAGTGTGTGGGCTGATATGCTTGGCAGTCAACCCTGACAAGTAGATTAGCTCTTATGGGCCACCTCTGAATGGCATGCACACGACTCAAGCGTTTCCAGTCACAACGCTACATATCAAACATCTAACGCCCGGCAACAAAGATGAAAGCACATCAAAACATGAACAAAAACAACCTGCCGCATGTTACGTGGCTCCTCCACAGCTGCAGTGGTTAACAGGAGTCAAAAATTGCCATGTCTAAAAAGTGGGATAATGATTATAAATGTGACAGGCTGAAAAGTAATTACAATTGTCTCACTGTGTTTTCCAATAATGCCTCTAACATTTCTATAAAACTCATTTAAACCTTCTGCAAGTCCAAAATTCAGTCTTGCTCTAAAGCCATTTGGCACATTTTTCTTCAGTTTACATTTAGAGAGGATTAGCTGAAGAGCTGAAAATAATCATGCCAGATGTCTGCTACAGTGAGAAGAGCTGCCTCCCGGTGGGCATTTGATTTGAGTTTTTATCAATCTTAAGTGAATATACTCCCTGGGATCCTCATAATGCACGGCCCTCATGTCGTGAAGTCATGTACACAAACTCAATATCATGTCACATTTTACAATAACAGTAATAAAAAAAAAACACGCCCTGTGCTCACATGAGGAGGAGTTCAAACAGTCAGCAGCAGTCTGTTTATAGCCAAGTTGAACAGACAACACATAGCTTAACTGGGCAGACTGGTGGAACAAACAGCATTATAAATAAGCCAAATTCAATGACAGGTTTAAACGCCTAACCACATCTGTACACTTTATAAAGGCCATGGTAAATGTCACTGTCTTTAAAACGTGTCTGAAAATTCAGCCGTCAGTTACACTGGTTCATTAAAGTTCCTGATATGATCAGCAAGTGGAATGAAGGATTATTTCAGTGTAGACAATAGAAATAATCAAATGATTAGAGAATAGATAAATAAACAATAAATGCATCATTTGCAGCGGCCTGTCCTACATATTTCACAGTCCTCCTCTGAGACCGGAGCAGAGTTTGTTGGATTTGTTTTTTAGCTTTAATGAGCTCCGCTGGAATGCAGTGTCTCCCACATGTCTTGTGGAGGGCGGGCCATCTTATTGCTGCCACATGTTGGGCTCCTAGTGACTCTTGCAGGCTTGTGTGGTCAGCCAGTTCAAAGGGCCCAGGCTCATTTGTTATACAACTTTATGTAACAACGAGCCGATGCTTCAGCGTGTCTGAAGAGGCAACAAAGGAATGCCGCCATTCTTTCTTTGTCCTGCCCAGAGAGACTTTCAGATCATCTGTTTCTCTAATTAGCATGTTAGCTGGACAATACGTCCTATTGTACTTGGACACGGCGCAGAAATCCTTTATCCAAGTGCGTTCAGTGTTTGAACTCTGACAGTAATGTTTGTTGGATGGTTATGGTGAACGGTAGTAGTTGATCACTGTCATTGCCAGAGTGGTGCGCCGTGCCACATATGGCAACAATCTGACATGGTAATCCAGGCTTGAGGTTATGAGTGACTAGGTGTGGGCTCCCCGGATCAGACCGACTCCATCAATTCTTCTGTTAGCCGTTGCTGTGCAGGAGTCGGCCACAGAGCCCCTGCTGGTGGTTGACAGGACATCTCAGCAGGGGCACAGACTCGGGCCTCACTAAATTCCCCTCATGCAGTTTTCATGTCTTTAAAAGTAACATTTTCACCTTTTTAAGAGAGAAAAAGAAAGATGGTGGACAGCTACATGTCAATTCAGATTCCTGCTTTTTTTTCCAGCAGCTTAACTGGCCATCAAATACTTAAACTCCCCCCTTACACCCTAATCAAACTCATTTGTTAAAGTGGACCAAATTACAAAGGGTCTTGACCACTCGATACCAAACACTAACCGCAAATAACCTGTTTTTCCTTTTTCACACATCAATTCCCTGGGGTTGTTTTCAGCTTCAGTAGACTTGTGAGTCTTCAGGGACCAGGTCCACTGCATGTGCTGGCTGGTAGGCCATTTGCAATAATCTCCTTTTTACCGTTTAGAGGCTAATTATGTAACATTACACCTGCCTCCCTGAGCCTTGGCTCTGGCATAGTGCAGAATGAGTTGCTTTCCCCCCCCACCACTCATAGGGCTGGTTAGAGTTTCTTAATGAGATTAGCCCAAAGCTGAAATCTGCTTTGTGTCCCTTGCTATATGGCGAGATACTGGATCAGCAAAATCAAAGCTAAGAGGGGGAATCATTGGAAGATGCAGGCAGCCGACCTCGTTTCTGTCTCCCCACCAACCCCCCTGCGTGTGACTTGGACGGGATTCGTCGCTATCACACATGACATTGTGTGCGAGCTTTGCATAGGAAATATCTTTGTCTCACTCTGATGTTTGCTTGCTTCGATGTTTTCGTGCTTTTCCTTTATCTTGCTGTCCGGTTTATATTTGCTGTTGGATCAAACTTCTCAGTAGTAATTTTGGGACAGATGGGTTGAATATTGAACAAAATAAAAGAAGAGCTTTTCCACCAGTCTGGGATATAAACTTGTCTAGCTGTGGTTGCTGTACTACTGTCTTTTTTTTTGCCTTTATTAACTCAAAATATCTTGTATTTTACCACAACTTCTGAGGCCAAGCCCAAAGCTATTACTTGTCAGAAAGTCCATAAAGGGAAAGACAGTTCTATATAAAGACAGAACTACACCACCCGTGGCAGCCCATCCACAATGGGAGCCTTTCTTCCTCTAATTTATTGGAGCCCTAATGTCCTTGTGACTTTCAACTCAGACAAAAGAGGCAAAAACAACAATGGTTCCCGGACAGAATAACACACGTATACACATTCACAAATGCGCATACTGTAACACACACTCCTACATGTATGCAAGCACACAAAACAACTCCAGCTGAGAATTCCCAGAGTGAATGTCAATTCTCACTGAATGCTGCGAGGGATAACATGTCAATATTTTGCCCACTTGCTCCGAATATGATGTTGATTAAGAGAGTAAAGGTTAGGGTTAGGGAAGGGGCAAGGATTAGTAGTATGGACCGCGTCTAGGGTTACCATAACAGCCTGGCTGCTGGGACTAGTAATAACAACAGAAGTAATAATAATCACAGACTAATTGATTGAACCCCGTGGCTTCCTTGCAAGAGTCATATTTGTAAAGCTTAAAGCCTCCTTTATAGCAGCTAGAAAAAAAGCATCAGTTGCTAGTATAGCTTAGTGGGTCTCATTTATTTACTCAAGAACTACTTTTTCTTAATAACACAATAAAATATATATTTTTCTACGTTAATTATGAATGTTCTCCACCTTTCTATTTTATTTACCTTTCTATAATTTTGATACTGAGCATTCTGGTTTCTCTGTATGAGATGCTATCATTGCATTGTAGTTTTTTGAATGTACAAAGAAGCCTAGAAGCCCTGAAGCTATATACTGCTACAGAGAGCTATTTGCTCTGCGTCAGCGGAGTATCCTGTCATGGAGAGAAAATCCCGTTTGAAGTATGGCCCCCGTCTTTCACACTGACGATAATGCTCCTGGCTTTATCATGTCCTCCGTGCAAAGCCCATGTCTTCTCTTTTGTCCGGCTCCCTCTCCCCCACTCCTGCACACCCCCTGGCTTTCCTCTTTTGTGTCACTCTCTGTCATATTGCTACCCGTTCACAGTGAGGAGAAGCGGTCCAAAACCTTATCCCCCCGAGGCATGCTGGGAAGTGTAGTCAAGGGTCTGGGGATTGTTGGTTCAGTTTTTGGGGAGTTTGCTGATATCAGCAGCTGGAAACTGATCCATGACATTTCAACTAAATCTAAATGAATACATGTATTTGATTAAATGCTGCCTGAAATCACAGTCCATCCTGTGCTATTTTAGATATTGAATACAAAGGTTTTGATTGTATTTATATGTTTTTATGGATGAATACATTCTAAGGTAAATACTTAGCATTTTAAATTAGATACATTATTAGTATTCATTCTGCTCCAGCTAAATCCGTCGCTTAAATGCAAATGCACTGCAGTCTTTTCCACCCATGGCTTTGTTGGCCTCTCAGAAACCTTAAGCCGGTATCTTAAATAGGGGCCTCTCATGGCATATGCATGTGCAGTATCTTATCTGGTGAATATCACAATCATTCTCTAGGACATCAAATATTTAAACAGGCCAAACAAACAAGAGACTGAAGGGGGGGGGGGCATGGAAACACGCCTTTTGTGAAGCCCTGTGTGAAAACAATAAATGTGCTACCAGCCCTCAATATTTTCATATTCAATGACTCTGTATGATCCATATGATCCCAACATAAAGAGGGTCTGTGAACCCTCTCTCTTAAACTGTAGCAGGCATATATTACCAGGCTTAGAGCTTGGCAAGCTCCGTATCCCAAAATAGATTTCAACAATACTCTATGAGGATGCATTAAATAAATCTCTGCTCAGCTAATCCGTGGAACAGTTCACATATTTGAGAGAGACACTCCGGTAGGACAAAAGCGCCGCTCTGCTCGCCGCGCCTACATCTAGGGACAGACACACATAAAGAGAGATATTTAGAGAGAAGGGAGGGGATGGGGGGGGGTAAGAAATCCTCCACTAATGTGACAGAGAATTCTCCCCCCCAAAAAATCATCGTTTTGTGCTCTTGCTCTGCAAAGCAGATTCTGTATCACACTATATTTTTCCTTTTTTTTCTCCAGCTAGTGCAATAACTTAATCTTAGAGGCAAAACGCGGACATGAGGGCCATTTTGAAACATGTTGTAGATAAATGTTAATCACATTAGCATTTCCCAGACTTCCGTAAATCTCCATAAATAGCATGCTGAGGTTGATCCCTCTTTTTTGCCCATTGAGGCAAAATTACAGTTGATGAATTGCTTTTGCCATGCATGTAGGCTAATGAAAGCTTTGCTCCTGGGCCTTCCTTAACAAAGGCTCATCATTTTTCCACTTTCCACTAAAATAAGAACCTGTTCCACTTTTAATTAATAGTTTTACCCTCTCCTATTCAGGAGTGTATGCATAGTTTCAAATTAATTTTTTTAAGGTGACAAATGGTTATTAATACTGAAGAAACAAGGCCTTTTGTGTTAAAGTAACAGGGAGGTAATGTTAGCCGGCAGGTCTAGAATTTCACAACTCATCCGTCGGCTCCGAGTCTTAAACATTTCATGACAGGCGGAAGTTTCAAGCCTACATTTGTTTCAGTAGTTTAAATGAAGATACAGTTACTTACATGAGCATTAAGGATATACCTGTCCTGACTTTATGTTAATCTAAATTAAAACAACAAGCAAAGTTTAAGGAATATAAAAGCAGATATTAATCAAATCAACAAGCATTTTACTTTAGTAAATCAACAATTATAAATGGCTTCTGTATTGTTTTCATGTTTCTTCTGATTGAGTTACCTAGGGTGGCTGACAGGCCCAAAATACTTGCATTAGGAGAAATGCTCTGCACTTTCAAAAACGGTCCAAATATAAAAAAAAAAACATGAAACTGAGGAAACATCTTCACCAACTTGACAATACATGCGCAGGGTTTACTCATTACTTTACTCTGTTTTTGGCTTTACTCGCGCCAGCCCCCTTAGTTACCTCTCTAAATGCCAGTATTAGATTAATAAGCAGCAATTAGCATGCATTAGGGTGCATGCCACACATAATGAGTACTTGGGTATGATTACTCAGACAGCTTGATGTTGGAGAGAGCAAATAGCCTCGTCCAGCCACATGTGGTTAGGGGACACTCACTATCCCATGACTGATCTAAGTGAGCTGGTTTTGACATCAAACTCCTACAGTATCCTCTCACAGCGGTAATTTATTGCTGTCAGAATCCCACGTCTCCCGCTGAAAGGCAACATATGTCTTTGTGTTATGAGCATATCATATCGCCCCTGCTTGTCTAAATCACCAAACAGCAATCCTGTCATTGTGTTTGGATCATTCCACATCATCATTTTCAGAAAAGCTCCCTTTGCACAAGAAAATATCTGCAGCTTTTACGTGTTCCTTGATAATGACAGCGCATAGCACTTGTTTCCTTAACTGCTGATAAGGAAGCAACATTTCTGGTGAGAATCCATTTCGTTTGTACCTGTTGCTTAAGCTCATAGGTGGGCGATCCATACGGCAATTTAGTATTTGTATTTCCAGGCTGTCACATAGAATCGGCTCTGACATAGAGCAGATGCAGCTAACCGAAGCGGTAGCTGCAGTTAAGCACTGTGGGTGATTTCATACCAATTAGTGCAAATCATGGAGTACTTACGATTATTGCCAAGTGAGTTTAACAACACTTTGACACCTCTGAAACTGACCCCTCTTGAGTTTATTTCCCCCCATAGATTTCCAACTTCTTTGCAGGACGTAAAAGTAATTTATCCAGGCTCGGACTTTTCATTTCAGCAGGTTTTTTTTGTTGTTTTTTTTTATATATGGCCTCCGGTGACAAATCTGGCTTCCATCTCGGGTCCGGCCAGTCCCCCTCATTTGCAGTAAGGGAAGTGGTGGCTGGGCTGGGGACAAACTAACAGCCCCCTTTCTGCTGCCCCCTCATCTCGGGGCTTTAGCTGAACTGCTCTGGCATGAAGTAGAAGCTGCCGTCTCCATGGTGACAAGTCACTTCAGCTCCACCAGCTTTACCCAGGCTGTGAATTGACTGGCTTTAAAAAAATAAAAAAAAAACATTGAAAGAAAATATAGCGTTTCATTCCTCTCCCTATTATGTAGACGGGTGAAAAACAACCCTAATATGGTGCATTGGCTGCTAACACTGAATAATGGCTGGAGAATATGCGCTGAATAGCTGTTCTGCTGGTGAAAAGCTAATGGAGGGAGACTTTGGCAGTGTGTGTCTCATTGAGGAGGGAGACAGAGAGAGAGGCGGTCCCAGAGGTATGGATGGGGCTGCTGTGATAGTTGTGAACTCTCCCAGTGTTTATGTGTGAGCCAACAGCCTCCGGAAGGAGACTGGAGACATTCTCCACACCGTCTTGCAGACTAGAACTGGTCCCTTCAATTAAATGAGTTAATTTGAAACCATAAGCTTGTCCTTAATTAAGAAGAGCTTAGACATCTCCTGAAATGAAATATCTGAAATGAGCTATATTGACGACATACTATTCCCCTTTGTTCCCCCTTCCTCCTCCATTAGTCAAGATGGTCCATATGCAGCGTTTGGTTCATGCAAGACGTAGATAAATGCCAGAGAGAGACGTAACCTCACCGAAATGTGAAGCATTTTGAGGGAAGTTTCAATTTCAAAGTGGATCCATTGTGGACTCCCACCACGTCTTCTCACACCGTATTCCCCGCCTGCCTGACTCCGTGCATCCTTGGTGCCAGAGAGAGGAGGATGAGAGAGGAGGAGGGGAGAGAGAGAGAGGGAGAGAGATTGTGGCATTAAGTAAATAATTTGTATGATAATTCATTACAGCGCAGTCTTTTTCAACTTTAATTGGTCTAAATGAAGAGACATTTCACACCATTTAGATAAAAAAGAAAAAGGAGGCCAGCATAATGAAAAGGGGCCTGCCTATCGGACTTCAGAGGTTTGCTCTAAATGAAAATGTAATTGCAGGCGGAATGGTACAAGAGGAGAGACCCGCGCTGCAGATCCGGGGGTATCTTCAGACAGCTGAGCAAAAGCTAATGACTGAGCAATTTGGAACATTTACTCACCCCAAAGACTCTCATTAAGTCAATCACAGGCTTAGCCGAGACCCACTCGCAGCGTCGGAGCCGGCCCCGCATTTATTCCAACATCAATCAGGAGGGGCCGGCTTCTTCTTCTTTCAGAAGCCATGAAAAACGCCCAAGTAATTTATTCGGGATCTTTGAGAGGATAATGGCCAATTATTTGTTTATAACACTGGTTAAATTTTCATTAGGCAGATTAATGGAATATCATGTACTGTCAACACTGGACTGAGGGGTGGTGTGTCAGAGATAAACGGCCAAACAGATGATGTCGCTCTGTTAGTAAATTGGTTTTTCTGCTGCCCCTTTTCCTCCATATGAAAATGTGAAGGTGGACAAGGCACTGGGGGGTGAAGCAGTCTCCAACAGGAGTGGAGGCAGAGGGGAGGACATTCTGATGAACTTCATTCAGCTGCAGGTTCTTTTGTTCTTAATGTTTGGCTTCAATGTCAAATTTCAGCATTATCCTCAGCTTGTTTAAATGTTAAATATTCTAAGTTTGATTTATTCACTTCCTCCCGACCCTCAAACTACCTATTCTATAAATCATGCACAATCCATAGCCAATATCTTGGAAACATATTTCACACAGGCACTATTTGAAATGATAATTCCGGTGAGTTTTTTAGAAGCTAACTTTTTTAATGAACAGAAAGAGCTACTTTTGGCAGTGACTGTGGCTGATAGCTTAATCTGACATTATGCAGGCGACATAAGATACCTGTAAGTGACAGTTTGGAGTGAAATGACAACTACAAGGCAGGCAGGCTGCTGATTTGCTGACCCCATATGATGTTAAAAGTTGATATAAAGCAGTTTGAACCTTAAATTGTGCTTTCACAGACCCCCACCTGAAAGTGGTCCGGGAATTGTCATTTTGAGCGTTGCACATTTGGGCTTCAAATAACCTCCCTTCTTCCCCAAATGCAGGGTTTTGAGAATCGAGATAAAATATGGCATATCAAATCTTAATATGCACGCTTCACCCACTAGTGTGCAAATGATGCATCACGGGTTTCACATCCCCAGACTTATGAACCAAGAATTTAAATGACTATTTTTCCCCCCTGACTTGTAGTTTAGGACACTGATTTTTTTGCGAAAGCCTATGGTGAATTGTAAAAAAGCGTATTGTACTTAAAAGCTTTAACAGCTTCATTTCAACATGAATCTGTTACATCTGTACCCGTACCCACATTACATTATGATTACATACATTTCAAAGAGTTTAGCCATCATTTCCCCCATAAACCTTTGCGTCCTGGATGTGAGTTAATTTGGACCCCTGGATCGCTATCTGCCCACCTTAGGGCACCCAAAGTGCCTACTAGCGCCCCTATCAAAACAATCATCAGCTGAAGGAGGTTATCGTTGGGCTGGGCTATCTGTCACCCGGCCACCGGCAGCCAGCGGGACACAAGGGCCATTTAATTAGGACTACTGCTCCTCTCTGGTGTGAAAGACTCTCAGGCCCCTTTGATTCCCCGCTGCTCTCCCAGCAGGAAGTGGTTGGTGATAATTGACACAGGATTTCCTTGTTAACCAGCGGCAGACTCTGTGGATTAAAGTGACAGAGATCTCCAGAAGAAAGTGGGGAGTAGATAAGGGGGAGGGGAGGAGGTGCAGTGGGGGGGAGAGGTGGGGGCAGCAGCTATTTACCGCTCTTGAGAAACCAGGGAGGAAATAGCAATATCAGACTGGTGCGCGGTCCTGCCGCGAGATGTAGCTCCCACTTATCTTAGCCATTTCAGCTTGGCTGATCAAAGATTGGCGTTCCTTAAAATAACCTGGGCCCAAGGTTGAGTACATGCTTCCACGCCACGGGTTTTTTTGGCAAATTATCAGTCTTTTCCAATC
>NW_011353176.1:452277-467716 GCF_000735185.1 Notothenia coriiceps
CCCCCCCCCCACATAAAGCTGCATGGTTGTTTGTGGAGGACTAGAGAGATAATCTCATTTCATTTGTACAATTATACACTATCATGGAATAAAAGCATATTTGCAAATGACGTAATTTTCCTGCTTTGTACCAACTGGGTCACAAGCCTTGACAAAAGCATTATCATGCAGACAGGAGAGGTACCCAGTCGGCTGTAGGGCAAAGATGGAGCTTTCAGAGGATGTAATCCACTTTATTTATTTCTAGATTTCCTTTCTGCTCATCCGACTACCACACAGCTTACCAACAGACGTTTTACTAGCGCTCATTGGAAGGTTTTAACAGCTCTCCGAGAGATAAAAGAAGAAGGAGCTGCACTCTTCACTTTCCAGGAGTCTTCTTTAGTTTGCCTTCTATCAAACATAGGGCAATGTTACTTTACTTACAACATACACAGCAGTGATAGCTTCTGCCTGAACTGTTTTTTACACTTTGTCATAAAAAACAGACTCAATATATGAAGCTGCGAGAACATGCGTGTGTGACATATTTACTCATACATCTGACAAGACACTCCACTCCTTAAAGGCCTCAGCTGCCCAGAATGACCCAAACGTGGCGTAAAACGTTGTCTGGTCACTTTCAAGTGCTTACTGATGACTGAATGGGGTGATGGCAAGCTTCCAGCAGTAGGACTGGGTCAAATGCAGGTCCATCATATAAATCAAAGGAGAAATTCCATTCTCTCTTATCCCCTAGCCAATACATTCATGCAGCTGTGGATATGTGAGAGGAAGACAAAAAAGGAACCTGTTTCTTTATTATAGTAATAAGGCCTGAGAGAGTGATCCTCAATGCAGGTATGGGTCGGATGATGATACGCAGTGCTTTTAGCATCACTAAGTTTGTTTGTATAGTTTGTTAAATAGACTCAACCCAAAGTGGCAGAAACAAAGAACTACATATTTCATTTGAGGCTCCTTGCCGAGAGACAGTCCTTCCGTTAGCAGCTACAACTAAAATGTACTAACCAACTAAACGCAATCCCCTTCACCGGGTTTCAGATCCAGGGGTACAGCTCATACTCCCAGGAGGAAACCTTACGGCCCCTCTCGTTTGTACTCAAATAAACAAACAGATGTAAACTATAAGCCAACGCCTCCCTTAGAGATTATAAAATAGCCGGGTTATTTTTACCCGTTTTCATAGTTTCAGCTGTTTTGTAGACTTTTGCGTATTCTCGCTTTTATTTTTTAAGATGGACATTTAAATGTTATTAACATGAAAACAAATGTGTATGCTGTGCTACTTATTCGGAGCATTTGGCCATGCATTACATATTGCACCATTAAACTGTGTAAATGGTGTTTAGGTCTTTTACATGCCACTGATTGACAATAAACATTATGGTGCTTTGGAGTACACCAGGATAGGTTGGGCTAACAAGTAGCTTTTATTGTCTTGCTGTATATACAGTTGTTGTATTTGTCCCACTGCAGAGTAAATACCCTTAGAACGTCATCTGCTTTGTAAAATATTATTCAGCCACATTTTAAACAGAAAAAACATCCAAAACCTTGAGCAGATATCTTCTTTAAAGTCCTTCTTAGAAAGCTCTTAATCCATAGTTGATTGTGGGATAAATATGCACATTGCTGATTGGCTAGGCGCAAGTTAGGTGCAAAGTCCAGAGATGAGTCACACCACCTTTAAAGTGTTTAGATGCAATATGACACAAACAGGCTGCACAGAAACTTCGCATCACTGTCCACACCTTCTTATCTGTGCTCCCTCATAGCTACTGTATCTTAACCATGCTGTAAGACTTCAATATGTGAGCATTAACACGCTTCAAGGTCCTTGATTTCTCTTCAGGAATTACTGTGTGGCGACCAGGAGGAGAAGCTGGAGATTTGTTCCCTTCAGTCTAAAGTAAATAGAATAGGCAGGGGAAGCAATCATATAACCAACACGTGCTCCGCTATCAAGAAAACACAGCAGTCTAGATTAAGATTTTGTCATAACTAAAATCATTGCTGTTTCATTTCATCTGAGAGCAGATAAACTCTTTAACCTTTTTTCATAAAATGATGGTTTTGGAACGATAAGTTCGACTTGTATTGAGCATGTCACTACTTTTGAAAAGTGGTTCCTCAGAAACAATGTGCCGGTTAGTAAATGAGCCATGAGTATAGAAGAGAAGTGTCAATGTGGCCTGAGTAAAGGCAGCGTGACACTACTCAGACAGAAGATTTGCTGAATGAAAAGAGAACCGACCACTTTAGCTAATCCACATTCACTGACCCAGGAGCAGGTGCTTCAGTATGTGACACTGACCCTCAGTATATCTTAGAGTTCCGCTTTAACCACCCATCAATAATTAGGTTACTTGTTAGGTATTTAAAGTGACAACCATGATAATCAAAGTACATTTTTCTCTATGTGTGTTGTTGTTGTTGTTTTTTGCACTGCAGTCAACAGAGACCAAGTGTGGATCTGTCAGAGTAGTCAGCGGTGTGATTCCTTTCCTCTGGTAATCTGTTGATGCCATGTGAGTTTCTATACGTGATGCTTTTGCCCTCGTCTGTGAAGCTTCTCATGATAAATGATGTTGCTTTGGCTGAAACCAAAACACATCAGGGGGATTTGTTGCAGTTAAAACCAACCAAAAGTTTAGAACATGACGAGTGAAAGCTCTGATGAAGTGCGCTGTTGGTGATACTAACTATTCAGGAATTTGCTGTAATTCTGTGTTTCTCTGCAGGGCAGTAACCTTCTTTCGATAGAAGAAAAATCTGGTTGGAGAGGGATAGAGCAAGGGTAGATTGTCCACATGTTAATAGAGCGCAGATGGCGTTGTTGTCTCTGAAAAATGTTTCAAAAAAAAGAAACTGGGTGGTTTATGTGTGGGGACCACTGAACGTATTCAATTGTGATACATTTGATTTCACTTCCTCATTTTAGAACATACCTACACATTTCTTAAAACACTTACAATTATAAAAAAAACATGCAGGCTGGATTGTCTTATTGTAAATACTGTTAAACTCTACTATGTAGACTACAAACAAAACATTTGACAAAGTAAAGAGTCCTGTACTTAATAGACAAGAGTTAAACAACAAACTATTATACAACAACTCAGTTCATCTTCAGCTATCAGCATCAGGTAAACCTAAGTTCCTTTTCTTTCGTTCAATATGTTCACATTTGGCTGCGAAAGGCTTCCAACTGTGGTCGAACTCTCCAAAGTCAAGATTGCAGCATCTCTATCTGTACGATCTGTAACTTTATTTGTTTCCTCTGTGCCACTTCCCACACAGCCAGACGTTGTGGTCTAATCTATGAGCGTCAGTCTTAACCTCATTATTAATATTAAATAGCCGGCTACTTTCCATAGCCCTTGTTGCAGTGGAATATGTTTTACAGAGATATAGGGGGGGGGGATTTCCTGCAGGGGTGGAGTATTATTTATGAACTGCTCCTCTGGGACACATGGGGCTCACAGTGGAGGCTGTCAACTTCTCCTTAGGCTCATTTTGATTTGTGTCCACTTAGCTTTAATTCCCTGTAAATAACAAAAATCCATATTATGCATATTGATATAGCTTTGTGTAGGTTAATATGTCCATAATTGTTTGTTTGTGTATATGAGCGTGTGTGTGTTAGAGAGAGTGTATCCCATCTATTTACTATTGGTAGTTTTGTAGTACTGATTTAATTATAGCACCATGGACTTTAAGATATACTTAAATGTCTTGGTTTCTGGGGGCAGATTAAATCTCTGCATTAAACCACAAAGGGGGGAACATAAATAACCAGTTATCTTACTAAAAACTACTTCTTCTATTTCAAATAAATACATTTGTGCAAACAAGTTATTCAAGTTAGTAGACTACCAGGTTTAAGTTTCCAACTTTAGCTAGAAAAGCTTCTGTGTGTGGGCTGTGGCTACCACCCTCAAGCAAGCCCTCCAAGTCTCTGAACGTAAAAAAAAAATGGCAAAAGTTATTCGTAAATTTTCTTGGCCATAAAAAATGGTCAGGTAACTACTGCTATTCCTCAGCAGTGTTCCCAGATGTTCAACATAAAGGTGCAGTATGGTTTCCAGATCTAACAGTATTGTATTTCAGCTCAGGCTATCCCACATTTGAAATCCAACCACAAAGCGGCCTGCCATGTGTGAGAGTGTGAACAGAGTTTACATGTGCCTGTATTGGCTGTATTGATAGTAGTTAATACATTGTTTACTGTCTTTAAATTGTAATCTTTTTTTTAATTTTCAAAATAGATTGTTCACGTGATTTCAAGCTAGATCCACACTGAATTTGTAACTGTTATTCCGAAATAAAAAATGTAAATACATTTGCCACATGTCATTTCAAAATATCTCTCATTACGTATTACTTTTAAGAAATGTAATCGAGATATTAAACTGTCAACATAGATACTTTGGGTTTTCCACACAGAAGCCAATTAATTGTCAGTTAAAATATTTCTTTATTCTTTTTTTCTAAGCCTCTGTATTTGACAAATACTTACACTTTATGACAAAATATGCTTGAAAATAATATTGTTTCTGGTCATATCTTGATACTAAATCAAGTGATCGTCAACTTTTAACATAATTGTGGCCTATCGAGGACGGCAGAGAAAGTCAGCAAGACCCATTTTACAAAGGAAACAGAGTGCCACAAACGTGAAGAAAGTCTAGGGAGGACAGGGAGGAAACGAGCTGAAGGGAGGAGAAAGCCGTGACCTCTGTTGGCCACATCACCCTGGCCAAAGGATTAACCAAACAGCGGCCACTGACAAACACTCAGGAAATCAGAACCACATGCTTGAAGGGGGTGCTTATTTGTTTTTGCTAAATTAATGGGGGCTAATTGATAATGTCATTACATCACGTAAGGGGCACGGGGAAGGGCAGGGTTGAAAAAAAATCTAGGAATGCTGCCCAATCAATCGTCTTTGAATACCACAGATGCTGGGCTCAGTCTAACCCAGAAGATTAAGATCTGTTGAGCTAACCAGCAGCAGACCCGCCGCTCACCCTGAGCTGCACCCTGCGCTGCACCCTGCGCTGCACCCTGCAGTACACCCTGCAGTGCACCATCTCTCATACGCCTCGCTGAAGTGTGTGGAAGACATAACGTAGCGATTGCATTTACCGCCACACAAACAAGAGACTGTTCAAAGCAAGTATGATTATACCATTATGTATTTTTCTTATAAGTAATCATTTCTGAACATCTGAGAACATTCGTTTGTATTGCTGATTTTCTAATTTTCAAGAGTTTACATGTTTTACAAATATTTATACCAAAGGGCAGGCTAAATAAACAGGACCTCCATAGCTAGACTTGCCTGCTGAAAGTATGCTAAAAATTGTAAAAGTAAATAAATAAATATAATAGCTCTGCTGTAAAATGGCACATTGTTTAGTTGTTTAGTCACCCATTAAACTACTATCAAAATGGATACAAAAAAAATCTCTGGATGTTGTGACCAGCTTGGTGCTAAACTAACTCTGAGATCAGAATCAGAGATCAACTATGTCTTTTTCACTATCAAAGGTCAACTAAAAATAATGTTCTGTATATCACTAAGACTCGTAAAAGACAGTGAAATAGAAAGCTATGGGACCAGACAGCAATAATTTCGAACCATACTGTAAGAAGAAAACCGAGAATAATGTTACAATTAGTGTCATGTTATATAATCTTGTATATAAACAATTTTTATTTTATAGAAGTATACAGAAGCAGGATGAGACTGCCAACTTGGGATGTCAAACATCATCACCGTTTACAAGATTTCAAGGAAATACTGTTATGACAAGCTACGTCTGTTATTTATTGAGCAGTACTGATAAAAAGAGCAGACAAATGTTGTCATTTTTAAGTTTTAAAAAACTGAACTGAGTTAATTTCAAAACTGCAAAGCACAACAATTAAAGAGACATTAATTGTGCCCTGAGATAGACTAAGGTTGTGTATCTGCTCACAATCAATGCCACTTTCTATAGTTCACAGCTTCAGAGCAAGTGCAGCTGTGGGAGAGAGGACGGTGGCTCATGTGCTGCACAAGTGATTTAAGAGACAGCGCGGGGGTTTAGAGAAGGAAAACAAGTTCATTACACTTCCATACTTGCATATCACTCCCTGAAGACCTGTCAATGAAGACAGTGGAGAAATGAGCGGGCCTCATCCTCTCCCCAAAAAGTTATTAGAGAAAGCCCCAGGGTGAACATGTCATTTACAATTCGTACCCCGAGACCCTTGACCTCAAACTCTCTGGGGTCCCTGCTTCATTTCAAACAGTTTGTGTTACTCCATTGCAACTTTCATGCTTCCTCCCAGATAGCATAAGCCGGTTTTGTGCGTGTATCTGTGTAGGTTGCAGGGGTGGTGTGATGGCAAATGATTACAAATGTCTCCGTTGTAGCGTAATTGGATCAAGCTGACTCAGAGCTTATTGAACAAGATCTCGGTTGTTTCAAAGCAGATGGATTAACAATTAAATTTGTTTGCTAATTCCGTGGAATACACCTTGAACAGAAAATAAGACGCATTAACTTGAATAAATTACATTCTTCCCACAGGGAATATCATTAGCGGGGAATTCCTTCTTATAGCCTCCCAAAAGACTTTGTCTTACTTTTCATCTTATAAATGGAGGGGGAATGTCGACAGTAAGACTCATCTCTTTCATGGTTTTCCTTTTCATGGCGCTAATCTGTTTTACAGTAAATGCTCTGGAGCCATAACATCTTGTTTTGCAGGAGGAACATCCTAATAACATATCACAAAGGTCACTCAAATAGCTTCAATAGCTATAATTAAATCAATATTTAATTATTGTCAGTGTTTTATTGTAAATTGACTGTAAATGCTGGTTAGATCAGATGATTTTAGGTGTTGTAATACTGTCAGTAATGCTGTAAACTGCAGTGATCTGTGTCTTTCTATGCCAGAAAACACAATTTTCAGATGTTTTGGAACCAAAAATCCAGCTTAAAATGTGCATAAATCAAGCTTCTCTTGAAAAATGAAATTCCAACAAAAGTTAAGAGCCTTAACCAAGATCATTGTAATGGTTACTTTAGTAACAGGCACCATGATATACTGCATCAAGATGTGAAATTAGCTGGCAATCTGTAGCTAAATTATTTCAGTGTCAGTTAAGCATAAAACTCCACAACATTTTCTTAGAAATCTTCAGAATTCCACAATAAAGCACAATGGGTTTTTGTTTTTTGTCTATGCCTCACAACGTAAACATGTTGACATCACTGTTAAAATGATTGCCTTCTGTCAAAACAGAGTTGAGCTCAGATCAGCGAAAGATTCTTTATCGACTTTTCCAAAGGAATAAAATGCTTTAACTGGAAAAAGAAGTCAGAACCTCTTCTGATCAATGTCACTGACGGTGTTCAGAGCTGATGTATTTAAGAGGAGTCAGGTTATGAGAAATATGTTCTGTGGCTGAGGCTGCTGTACCTGAGCAATGCTTCACATTGAAATCAGCTGGAAAGCCATTCAACTGGTGCAGAGCCTCCCAACTTTGACTTGACTTGTGAGTCACCAACTGCACAAAGATAAGCCCTCCACTGAAGCTAGCATATTAGCTTGACGGAGGAAAAGCATTTGTCTGAACCTTATTTTAAAGCACTATGAATGTCATCCTGTGTTGCCCCTCTTAATTGAAATGTAGTTGTCCCAGCACGGAAATATACGGGTACACATCACCAGTGTCGGCAGAATGTTTTATGGGGATGGTAACCACACCTGTTTAATATTAGCATCCTCCTTACTGTATACTTTACATTCCTAACGTCACTTTTAGTTTAATTTATCCAGGAGAGGTTAGCAGCAGATACACATTTTTGAGAGTTTTATGTTTTAGCAAATCAGAGATGTTCTGATAACGGCAAGGCAATAAATATGTAAACATTTTTGTACAAATCAAGGTGCAAGGTCATTTCTGCGATAACTGTAAGCATTGCAATAATGTTGTGATATTGATTTACATTTAGCCACTCAAGGTTTGTCATCTGCAAGTGATTCAGGCTAAGGGACTAAGCCATTTCATGTGGCAAATATCTTTAGAGAACTTTTTCTGGCTGGCTGGAAGTCTACCAGCTGCAGCAGCGGAAATAGTCTACAGCGTGTGTGCTCCTCTTTAGTGGAGATTTCTGTCATTTCAACGGCTCGATTAAACCTGTAAGTCACCACCTCTGTATATCTTGAAATTAAACTCATTGTCAGGCCATTTTTAGCATTTAGCTACATTTAGCTTTACAGATGCATACACCCTTATGTATCATAATCTATGTTCGGTACTAAAACTAAGGGTTGTAATTAGTTTGCCCTTCCCCCCCTTTTGAACCCTGCCACAACCCCGGGCTCCTGAACCCACTTGTACATTTTAGGCCTCGATAATAAACCAACATCTGCAGAACTTACAAGTGCTTTAGCAGAGTTAATTGAGTAAATTGAAGCAAGCTGCAGAGCAGTGCTGATCTATGATCCCCTGTTGAGGGCCCAGAAGGGAGACAACAGATTTACTGCAAGGACAGTGGGCGGCCTTTTGTTCAGGCCCTGGTTCATGGGAAGTTTGAGGTCAGTCGGGATTAAAATATTTTCTGGAACAAATGGAGTAATTTGAGTGCAATATAAGGAGCGCTCTGCCAGTTTTACCCAGATCCAGGTGTGATTTATTTGATTTGAAGCCCCATGTCCCTTTTTCATCTTTCTTTCTTTACCCCTTACTATTATTTGGGATTTATAAATAACATGAAGATTTCCCATTTTTAACAAACTCTTTAGTATGGTTGACATAAGTGAGAGAGAAGGAGTCATGCATATGAACACAAACAAACACCAAAGGGGAAATGTCTGTTCTGTCCCTCGGGGGCAATTCTGCTTGGCCTCATTGAAGTAGACTTTAAGTGACTATGACATACCATCTAGATTGAAGATACTAGTCTGTAGCTGTATCCTCTCTGACTCATTGCCTTTTAGTATAGTCAGAACAATTAATGCTTCAATATATCAATCTTAAAGGAGCACTAGCATTGATTAGCAAACTAGCTATACCCTACAAAAAAAAAAACCTGCAAATGCACCGGGAGCTGCGGTTAGAGGAAACGCCATATGCCAAGTAAGCACGCATATCAGATTCATTTGTAAAGGGGCATAACAATTTTAGTTTGCAGGGTCAAGAGTTTGATCCTCAGCCGGCTTTTCTCTCGAAGGTAAGAGCCAGGTGGCGAAGGTGGTCCTCCTTTCATACGGCGATTGTGTTAAATTGAGCATTAAAGAGCAGCGCTCAAGCCCCAGTAAAATGCGAGAAGGGGATGTGATTGACATTGATAGCCTCATAAGTAGTTAGCGCTGTGCTATCCAGTGATGTGTACAGACACCCTGCTATTGTTTATTTTGCCTAGGACATTTTTATTGATGTGTGGGTTTTTAATGAACAGCTTGCTACTTTTATTTACAGCTTTTTCCAAGGGAGTTTATTGCTCATAAAGATTGTTAAATTTAGTATAATTCAACATTTAGCTTTGAACCTACACCCGGTATGGCATTTTACATTTGAGATAATTGTAGTTGCTTGTAGCCTTTAAGCCTGGTCGGTTAGAATGGCTAACAGAAGAGTTTTCAGAGTGGGAGGCAGCCATGTGACTTGGAAGAAGACAAAGGCAAGAGGATTTAAATGTGGATTTCAGTCTTGAACAATGGAGTGATGGAGCAAATATGCCTTGATGGCTCAGAAGGACTCTACCGTGTCACAAAGAGAGCTGCTACAGATTTCAGCACAGCCTGCATCTTCTCTGACGTTGTAACCACCAAAGAAGACCAACTCAGCAAGAGAATATAGAGAAAAGACTGATGAGCTTTGAATTTTATACTTGGCCAAGTTTTCTGTGATCACTTGTAAACCATTTTATCTTCCTACCATTTCCAACTGGTATTATTGTTGGTGCAGCTTTCACAAAGCAAACCGACAAAGCTACCTGCAACGCAAAACAGAACACTTTGCGTCAGTTTGCAAACGAACTGCACAACAGAGACATTAAAAAACATATTTTCCCTCTGTTTATTTCATATGAACAAAAATCAATCTACTGTTAGCAGCCTGTTTAACGTGATTGTCGAAAGCAGGAGACAACACCAGATTCAGAAGGAACTGAAACCCTCATCTCAGTGCTTTGATAAAGGCAGCATAAAACACAGTGGTATTATGATGTCGGCAGGTTTTGATCCAGATTAGTAACAATTTTTTTCATTTTTGATCTCTTTCTTCACGTTCTAAACCATCTTTTTTCTATTTAACATTGCTTTGGTTGTTCCTCCTCGGACAAGCCACAGTAGACGTCACGTTATTCTTCGATAAATGCTCTCTTGTAAGCTGTGATGTGTGTGTCTAGGACTTTTAAGGTAGATCTGATGCGTTTGACAATGATGAAGCAAGAGTTTGTCATCTTTGTCCAAAGTAAGGAACCTCTGTTATTAGTTTGTTACGCAACTCAAGCTCAATCCTCTTCCTTTGAATGTTGTAAACCTCAAGCCTTCAAGCCTGCTTTTTTAGAACATATTGTTTTAACCTTTTAAAAAAATGTTTTCCGTAGAATAGACAATTGACCACAACTGCCCTACCAGAGGCCCTAAATATTTGGCGGATCAGGTCAAAGATTATTTTATCATTTTAAGCAACTATACCTTGGAGAAAGTTCCTCTGAACTTTTGACCCCAGCCAACTCATACTGGGCAGAGCGTTGATTTGCCAGATTATTTTAGCATCTACAACCACACCTGAGTATGATCATAGATTCATCCTAATCCCAGCCTGTTTCCATAAGTACTTTGAATGCGCCCCACTTACTTCGCCTGCGTCCTGTACCTCGATTCACAAAATGAGCGCCCTTCATGTGTGCCGACATGAAGCCATATTGTTTAAGCGATTTAGAGGAGTATGGTATGCAACTTGGCACTGAACTTGAGCAGGGAAGTGGTAGAATCAACATTTATGTTCACACTGATTTCTTTATATCCTCAATTTGCCCGTCTCACTGTATTTACTCAGAATGAAACTGTAGAATAAACCTTTGAGAAAATAAGTTAGTCCACAGTATATGAACAGGACATCCAAGAGTGCAGAATTTTTGAGTGTGTTGCTGCAATTACAAACCTGCATAAATAGCCCTAACTGTCTGCAGCAGGTACATTGTCAGTCAGCTGTTGTTGTTGCTCACAGTCACAGGGATTGCAATTTATAAAGCTGGTGGGGAAAGTTGCCTCTTGGCTTTTCCTAAGCACATTTCCCTGCGAAGCATCTTCCCATTTTTGGCAGTGTCCTTAATGTGTGTAATAATGTCTATTAGGCTCCCAGTCACAGGTGAGCATTCACAGGTGAAGGTGTTTAGTGTGTGACTGGGGTTCATCCATTAAAGCCATTACTGCATTCACTGTGGAGCGTCACAGTTTTTATTCAACATACTGTATATTTGGATGTTGCTTCTGAGCTGCCATGCACATTTTCCCAAATCATCTGAACCACCTCACTGTTTCTGATTATAGGATAGTGTAAGCTACACACACACACACACACACACACACACACACACACACACACACACACACACACACACATTCACACTCAGGCAGTCCCATCTGTCTAATAAGGACATTCACAAGCAAAACAAATCAAGCATATGCTATTATCACTGAAGATGATTAAACATTTCTGCCAAATCTGGCTCCAGTCCCAGCTTGAATTTATGACCAGATCTTTTTCATGTTTCTTGTTGAGGCACAGAAGTCTCATTATGTTGCCCAAAATACAAAGGCTGTATTCCCTACGCCAATACATTTCTCCATGATTGGACGCAAAAGATAATTAGCCATGTTGTATCAATGGGCTGCCAGCCACACCATATCTTGAAAGCTTTCTCGCCCAGACGTGGCCAACAATTGGCTCCGTTCCTCCCTTCATTCACATAAAGTAGAGTCAGTGAGGGTGAGTGAGGGTCTCACAATGGGAAGGGGAGGGAGTGACACATGGAGCAAAACAGGTCGACAGAAAGAGAGAGCAAGGGAGGAAAGCTGGGAGGGAAAAAAGGGAGGGAGAGAGAAATAGCGGGCCAAACTCGTTTTCCGCTTGATGGGTTAGCTGCAGAGAATGCGCATTTACTAGGTAAATGATTAAGGGGGGGAGGGGGGCCTATGCTGCTCTACTATTATGTACTTCAAAGGTCTCCAAAGGCAGGTTAAATGAAAATTAAATGTGTTGCCTTGCTGCTCAAATACCTCAAATGTTTTAGCAGATGCAAGCAATGAAGAGGAGGGCAGTGACAGCGCTGCACCTTGCTTGGGAATTGGGGATCCTCCTGTTCTGGGAGACAGATCGTGTCCGACGAGCGGGGGGGAGGGGGCCAGTGTGTGCCAGCGTGAGGGAGGTCCAGCTCTGCTCAACGTTCTCACCACTCTTGACTGCATCTGACACACAGGTGGAAAGGCAATTGGGTGCAAGTGATGTGGTGTTGGAGATTGAGTTTTCAAAATAAATCTTTAGAGATGGCTCACAAATATGTAGTTTAAAAGGCTCAGTTATTTCCTGAAACATGGGGGTACTGTCATTTGTTTCAAATGAAATTAAAAAAGCAGATAGTAGTGTATTTAAATGCGACTATTTTCAGTTGCGGTTTTATAACTTCTTTTTTTTAATAAGTATTTACAGCAGCACGACGGTGTTGGCCGGACTCAGTTCAAAGTAAATTACAGTGCTGCCTTCGTCATAATGAAATAACACGTCAGCCAATGCATCAATGTGACTTATTGATGAGTCGCTCAATCCAAACAAATCGGAAGTTGGTGTTTAGGGCCGTCGGCGTGTTTAGTGGCGTGGGATCATGGAACTGTTTTCCTTACCACCACCGCCGTCATTGTAGTCAGCTTCTCCTGGTTAGGATGCCTCCATTGTTCATCATATAGGAGGTTTCCTCAATAATAAACGCACGTGGTGAGAAAAAACAGTAACAAAGCAAAACATTGCAGTTTAATGTTCAACATTAATATTTCTCTGACATTGTTTGGATGCTGCTATCAACATAACATCCAGGCATCAGATGTCTAAAATCATTAATTGGGTTAAAATATATAGTTAAAAGTGTCCAAGATTTAAACAAATAAAAAAAAAATATGGCTTGGAAATCGATTAAAATAAACTATTTTTAACATCTTCTAACAGACAACCACAAAGCTGACGCATGCGTGAAGTGCATACCTCGCTATTACAGGAGACAAAAATAAATATTGAAAAATATGTAAAATGAAAGTGCACAAAGACTGTAGGTTTAGTCGATTAAAATACATTAATATACAGAACTGTTACATATTGTACTTTTAGGTTAATCTCCAATTTAACATATTAAACACAACTTTTATATTAGTTAAATACATGTCATGATCTCTAATGATGACAATAAACCCCTCATACACCTCTGTGATCATGTGATCACATTAAGGGCTTAATAGCACTGACATAATCTGTATGGTATTGTTGTACTGCCTTCATTGTCTTAATAGCAGTGTAATCTTGATATTTGTGTGCATGTTAATAAGGTCCCTGTTGTGGATGCTCCAAATGAATCAACCCGCTCTCGGCTCACCTGTTCAATATCAGCGAGGTCCATTACATAATCACAGCGGCGTGATTACAGGTCTCCTGCTGGCAGAGCAATTACCCCGGCTCGGTCATTATCACCTCATAACATCATCTGCTCTCCACATATCAGCACACACAACATAGCTGTGTATTACTCAGTGTTAGGTCACAAAGCGCCTCTGCTGCTGCTGCACTAATGCTGAGTAATTTGTTCATTATAAAAAGTGTGAACGTAATAGGTGTGAGTACTGATAAGCACAATTGGTGATAACTATTATGCTGACATGTTTGGATGCAGACATGATGAAGACATGGTGAAGACAGTAAAAGCTGCTTAAGAAAATACAATTGAAATCACTATAAGGATTGGAACGGATTTGATTTACTAGAATCTGTTGACCATCACACTAAATATCATAGAAAAGCCGAGATATATTATGATTTATAATGAATTGTCCTTGTTTAACGACTTCTTTTGTGAAAGATTTTGATTAGTAATTGCTTTCAATTAATAATAGATAAACGTACGAAGTTGACTTATTATCTCACAGGGTTGTATTTACTGAATTATTACATAATCGCTTGTCATTTTGTTCATGTTGTACACATTTGCAGTTGCTGAAAGTTACAAAGTACACATGATTAAATAATATACTCCCTTGTGGTTTAATTATTACTTAGTATTTATATTCCATGATATTTTATACTTCTACTGTAGTTTTTATAACATTTTGTTTAACAGCTTTAGTTACTAGTTACAAGATTTTACATACTAAACATTCTTTTAAGATATTAATATAAATAAATATAAACATTTTTATAAACTACCCAACATAATTTATAGCAGTTAAAATCAGCTCCAACATATCCAGATATTACATCAAATCAGTACTTACCTATTATTGGACCAATAAGGAAATAATTAAGCACTCACAAGGAGCATTTTGCACTCTAAGTCATTTTAATATACATTTAAGGTACATTTTTATTGATGCTATAACAAAAACATTGAAATGATTAAAAACGTACCTTTGAAAGGGTTTTTAATAATCATCATAAACTTGTGTTTATGCATTTGCCATCATTTTAAGACCCTGTCCTATTGCCCATTCAGGGTGTCCCCTCACAGTTTAGTATAATCATGGACCTTTCCCAGTTTGCTCTACGTCACACATTCACTCATCTCAATATCACTCCACCACTAAGCCTTTGCCTGGTAGATCCATTTCTGCTCCCAGTATGATGAATGCAGAGAGCCTTGCTTTGCATAGTTTGCACTGTCTCTTAGTCTCGAGCCGTTTGTAAATCTATATCCAAAGAGTACAGGTGTTGATTAATCCTCTCGACATTTTCCCCGAGACATTCTTTCATTCGTATTGACATTCTTGCGGCTGCCTGGCGAGTGGTGGGGAAATGAAAGCACTGCCATGGTATTTTGGAAGCCCCTCAGAAGTCATACTTACACAGGCTAGCTGCTGTGATGGCCTACATTATAGAGTTCATAGCCTGTGGGGGTCTGCTCCCACTCGCCCGATAGGACTTCGGGAGAATGCCCCGACCCTTACTGCCTCACCACATGCCAGACAGATGCTAGAATAAAATGCCTATGAATATTTAACTATTTAGAAAGTACATCACCCAGTAAAAGTACAATAAGTTAGCACATTATGAGCCTGAACTTGCATCAGTCTTTCTTATTCCTCAACATTACAGTACACTGAAACTCAACCCTGACTTGACCCCACCAGTACAACCACAGCTCGCCCGCGCCTTTCTCTCCCGGGC
>NW_011353176.1:467746-491161 GCF_000735185.1 Notothenia coriiceps
CCACCCCCCCCCTATCCCCCCCCCCCCTTTCGCCTGCCCTGGTGAAAGGGGTGGTGTTATTGTGGTTAACGTACTCCAGCAGTAATGAGATGTGCTGCAGCTCTGACATGGTGTAGCTGTGGTTCACTCAACACACAGCCAAGAAAAAGAATTTCATGGTGGTGGTTCAGCCACAGATAAAAAGGCTCTCTCTTCATTGAGACAATAATATAAACAGGGGAAGTAAATTATATGTCAACACTTAATAAACATAACCCCTTCCCCCCCATCATCTCATTGCTATTCATCTAGTGTGTTGTTTCCCAGGCGTCATATAGAGAACTGCTCACAAACTCATTTCAAAGTTCAATTGTGTACACTAGTGTCAGGTTGTACTTTCTCAAACTCCTGGTTAGGTCTGCACGATTTGTGAAAATCATCTAATTGCATTTATATTGACTATTATTGAAGTTGCGATATGATTCACGATATTGGAGGAAAGGATCATTATTCACATGTTCCTTAAAGGGGCCAATGGAAGCGTTTCAGGCGGGGGCAAAGTGTGTGAGAGAAGCTCCTTCTGGAGGGAACCTTTGGATTTTAGCCTTTGTAGACCATTTACATGCACAAAAACCTAAATACTCTACAGGAAAGAAAAAATCCCCAAAAGCATAATTGGGCCTCTTTATGTTTGTATATATCGTTAAATTAAAATGATCATGGTGAGGTATTTTGAAGCACACCGTGATCATCTTTACCAAATAAAGATGTTTTCAGAAATCTGTAGAATAAAATGATAAAGCTGCCACTTCAGCATCACAATACCTAATTCAGAAAGGAATTTGGACACATTCAGTACTTAGCTTTTAACAAATATTGCACTAGTTCCATATTGCAATATCAATAAAATTACGATTATTTCACACATATGCACAATAAACAAACATATAAAAGAGAATTAGTGCATTGCTGTTTAAGTGTTAAATAGTGAATAGTGAAATAGTGTTTGTTTTCAACCATTTTGTGATGCTATTACTTCTGAGAAAATGGTGTGCCGTTTAGAGAGTATAGTTGAGGGTGGAATATTATGCAAAGAGGCATCTCTATCAAAAGGGCTGGTTTTATTTGTTAGGGTCAGGTTGAGCACTAACTGATGGAGCAGTGAGAAGAATCTTGGCTTTTGCACTTATCTGTTATGTGGAGTGTTGGGTACTTTCCTCGCTCTTTCCTCAATTTCTCCTCTATCTCTGGCACCAAACTTATCAAAATAATGTGTAGTATGATCATTTTTGGCTTGCGCCTCACAAACTGATATAAATTTCAATCTCCGACAGAAGTTTTCATTTTGCCAAGAGTGCAAAAAGAGGCTGTGTGTGTGTGTGTGTGTGTGTGTGTGTGTGTGTGTGTGTGTGTGTGTGTGTGTGTGTGTGTGTGTGTGTGTGTGTGTGTGTGTTACACATCTCAAGAGCGAGTTAAAATGTGATCTGAGGAAAAGAGGAAAATGTTTTTCAAATAACATCCAGGGTGAACAAACATTTTCAGTTACGTTCGACAAACCACAAATGTTTTCACGTCTTTACTTAGCTTTTTAGCCAAAGCACTTCCTCTGTCTCTTGAGAATCACTTTAATAACTCGCAATCATTATTATTATTAGTTGCAATTATTGTTCAGAACAATCATTCAGCGACTCAAATCCGATCGTCTGATACAAGTCTATCAGGTGTCTGTTTGTCTGCTCCGAAACACAGGTAGAGACAGCGCGGTATCTCTGGCTGGGATGCCACTCAGCGGTGTGCCATCGGCACCTCGGTCCAGTTTGGCACCGGCTCCCGGAGCAGGAATCTTGCACCCTCATTACACCTGTGCCACTCTAATTACAACCTGCTCAAGAGCTGTTATCCTACACCTCGCAGTGACAATGACAGTGCCTCCTCTTAGAGGCATGGGCACTTCTCTGTGCCCAGGAGCAACGCAACACCCCGTAAATAAATGACCGTCCTGCTGCAAAGAACAACCACCAATTACCAACTAAAACATGTGATATGATGGAAGCAGATGGATTCCACTTTTGAGTTTTTTAGAAATAAATGCTGCTTTCTTTTTCCGATTGATGCTTTAATGTATTCAACTAAACGATGATGAAACCGAGCAGAATTATTTTGGCCCCTTCGCTCGGTTGCACGGAGGAGAAATCCATTTACACAACAGGCAGTGATTCTGCTATGAATGTGTTCCATGGTGTCCTATCACACACACATTATTGTTTGAGATCCTGTGTTATGCTGACAAATCCTCTCGTGGCAGCAATCACCTAAGCGTCTTCCATGAAAGGGATGTACATATTCCTCCACTTATTTCAGAATTTATTGTGTTCATCACTAATCCAAAGATGGGTTCCTCATGTAATACCCGCCATCTAATCATTCTTAGTACTCCGACGGCTTGTTAGACTAGATCCTGTAGACTGTAATTGTTTTGTCAATTGATCCCATAGAACGGAGGTAGATTAAAGCGCAGGAGACAGTATAACATTATTTTGGAACATTAAAAAATCATCGTTTAAAACGTACAAAATCTTCCAAATTAAAATCGGCTGTAACATAAGGAACAGTACATTCAGGGGATCTATGTGAACACCTTGCTGCTTCTTTTTAAATACAGCTTACACATTGTTTTGGCTCTGTGACAGCTAGCGTTAGCTGCCTACTGTATGTCCTTGCTCAACCTAAACATGTTACACAGCATAATGTTTTTTATAAAAGTCCATATTAGGCAGCTCAGATCTTAAAAGGTTTATGACGACCATTTAGCATCATGAGAGCGAAGCTTAACATGGCCATGTCAAGATAACATGCAAGCATCCGTGTTGTTTTCATTGGCTGTCAGCACAGATTTTACAGTGGCTGCAGGGAAAAGGGGCATATGTGCTTAAGATGCTCCTGTCACAGCGGGAGAGCGGGACAGGGACGGGGAGGCACAAAAATAGAACAAGAGACACCGAGAGCTCTCCTGTCCAAAAGGATGATGGGGAAGAATAGAGCAGAGTGGATAATTTGACTGGAGTAGCGGGATAATATGGGAGCAGTATTTTATTTGAAACGGCAGATCTCCTCTCATCCGAGCCCCATTAAGCCACTGTGCTACTCTGTGAAGAGAGGGAGAGAGCTGCGCTGCAGAAACTAGGTGGAGCTATTGCTTACATCTGCGTCCACTGCTTAGGAATCAGGGCTAATAGAGGGGAGGGGAGAAGACAATGTTTAGGAAATGAATGCAGTGCAGGGCTGGGTCACAGCCTAGAATAAGACCTCGGGGGTATGAGGCCAGGAGTAGCAGTGAACTGTGCACCTGTCACACAGGATCTGGAGGGTCTCAGACTTAAAGTGCAGCTTTAGGCCTGCTTGTTACTCGGGAGGAGGGCGAAAATATGAGAAAATTTCTGCGCGGTTCATTCTTTATCGAATTGATGCTCCCTTTACACCCTTAAAGATGACACCCAACAGAAATTAATCTACGGGGAGATTGTGTTGCAGTAATGCTGAGTTGAAATGTGCCGACTAAATTACTCTTTGGCTCTTTTGGCTATCTCCCCCATCACCCATGCATCATAAAAGCAGGGGTTTAGTGTGAGATGAATAATCTCGCTCCAGCATGCCTCTCTTCTGCTGCTCCCCCTCACGCCATAATCGTCAGAAGGCAAGCCAGCTTAGTCAACCCTGTGCTACGGGCCAGGATAATAATTGCTGTATTAATTGGTGTTGTCCAGGCTAGACAGAATATAAGAGATCCCACTGGGGCTAATAATTAATGTTTTTTTTTCACCGTCTCTTTCTCTCCTCCTGCTCTACTTCTACTACCAAAAGCACTCGCATACACACAGACAGACCCTCCCTGCCTCCGTTTGTTATATCATTAAGAAAAGGCTTCAATACCTCCACCAGTGTGAGGAGCAGGATGATGACATCTCACTAGAGAATTTCTTAGATAAGGCAGTGGACAACAGCATTATCTCCCGTGTTGATTATGTTTATTTAGCCTCAATTATCTGACGCTGCTTAAAGATATGAGTATCATGTATTCCTGGCTGTTCACAGCTGTCTTGGGGGATTTTAAGGCCTGATATAAAAGCCTGGGAATAAATCATGCTAGCTTGATGGGTGTAAGGCTGGGCGATATGAAGAAAATCATACATCACAATATTTTGTCACCAAATACCTCGATATTGTGTCAACAGCGAGGGTTTACAATTGGTGCTTTAAGCTATTTTTAGTTATGAGGATATAATGACTAAAGAATAAACTGCTAGAACAGTCTAACTTTACTTTAATGCAGCATTTAAAACAAGAAAAACAAAAACAATTAATGATATCTAAAATCGAAACAATATGTAGTCTTTTATCACAATATCAATATTCAGTAATATCGATATATAGCCCAGTCCTATATGGCGGTTCAGTCAGAAGCTTATCAAGTGTTACCTCACCCATATGACTGAGCATGTAAGAGTATACAGGTTTGTACAGTAAGTTTCAGCGTGCTGTATTTTTACAAGTCTTTGTTCTCCTAACCAGATGGCTGCTGTACGGCTGCCCCTCCTGGTGTGAACCTGCTTAAGTTCCTCAGCGAAGCGCAGTGAGTCATTGCCAAAGAGGAGAAAAGCATTTTATGAGAGGAACACAGGAGCTCATGGCAGTTTTATGCAGCCCTCCACCTCCAGGAAACAGATAATTACAGGCTGCATTATGTGCTGTAGTATCATGTCAGAAAGTATAGTGACTGCACAGGTCTGCTGAATGCGCTCTTACAGCATGTGTTCCATGATTATACTCTATGATTCTTTTAATGACAGTTATGGGGATTTTTTTTCTTCGCTCAGCTGGTATTTAGCACATATCTCAGTGTGGTGCTTTTAAACACATCGCACAATTTAAGGCTGGAAGGACCCAAAAGTTGGAACCAGTTTAGAGGAAATGGTCTAATAGGAATCTTGTAAGGTAATTTTCAAATATGAGCCCAACCGCAGATCTGTCACGGCTATAATTTAGTGACCTCCCATGGTGTTCTTTTTCTTTCTTCCTACAAATTATTGAGGAAATACCCCTTTCTTTACGGTGGCTGATTGAAGGTCATTCAAACATGAGTACCTGTGCTGTGGAGATTAGGCAGCGTGGTATTAAAAGGCCCTATTTGAAGTTATTTAGGGTCATATCTGGCATGTCACAGAGACTGTCGCCTAAACGTCCTCTCTGTTGTCCTCAAGTCTATTTACTGTATGCCTTAATTGTAGCCACAGCTTTAATAGGGCCCAAACGAGTGAAAAAACATCTCCTCTGTAACAACGAGCGGGGGGAATTGGCCGAGGCTCTGCTCTGCAAACGGGCGGGGAATTAGGACCATGTAGAGGCCCTACTTTGTTAACAGCCCTGACAGGGTTATTTGACCATTTGCTTTAATTACAGGTACTGACACACTCACAAGCTAATGCCTAAGTGTCACCCATGCGAAGGTGCAAATTAGTTTCCACTCGAGGAACCAGGGTGTGCCACAAATCAAACTAACGACATCATTTGGCCTCAGGCATCAAGCACAATCAACTAAAGTGTCTGTGATTATCAATTGAATCAGTGTTCTGGGCTTTTAATTTAATGAGTCAGTTTAATGATTATATATGGGAGTACAATACCATACATAAAAAATTAAGATTTGTTGCTATTCCTTTCTAAAAAAAGAAAACCCCATAAGTATCCTGTGATCATTTAGATTGCATGGGAAACACTTGCCTATACGTTACGTGTGTACACATGTAGACGGTAGGACAGAATGTTGCCACCATGGTTGGTATTTCAAAGGCAAAGGTTTATGAAGCCTGCGGGGCAAATTAAACAGCTGCATTCCCGACATGCCTCGTTTTGCACAAAACTGGAAGTTAACTTAATGGGAGTCTGCCGTTGATTGACTTCCCTTCCCTGTTTTAGTAGGAATCGATCAGCTTCCTGATTTCACATGAACTTGGACACGCTGAAACTGCATCCAGTTAGACTGACAATTTTGGCCCCATAATGCACCTCTCTGCTGCTTTCCCCCTTCAACATCTGCAGAGGGCATGACACAGTGGAAACCTGCAGTATTACTTTTCACTTCTCACCTCTGACTCATGGCTGTTTCCAAAGTGAACTATCAACTAATCTGCTTTCTGCACATATCTGCCCAATGTCGACAGTTTGCACAGTATTCTCTTTTCTAGTAGAAAAGGGTGAACTCTGTGGCGTTTAAATGAGCCGGTCCTTAGCAGAGGAACAGATTGTCTTTTCTTCCACTGCCAGTCTGTCTCTCAGATAAACAGGCCTGAGTGCTGACACATGATCCCTTTAACTAACACAGCCCATCCTGACCCACTGATGGGAGGAATAGTAATTAGGCATAAGGTCACGTGGACGACACAGAAACTACCCAAACTACTCAACAGCATGGAATGCAAGGCTTTAAAAAATGCTGTATTACACATTGATTAAAACAAGCTCCAAAAAACTGTTCTGTATTCTCCACAACACTTTGAAATATGAATGCTAATCATCTGAGGTAGTCTAACTAAACGCGAAAAAGAAGAAAAAAGGCCACTCGTTCTTGGCAAATGCTTCCTAATGGTGTGTTTTCATCCAAGCTAAACGTCTGTCTTTGTGATCTCTTCCTGCAGGAGCCTGGTGTTCTGTCTACCGCCCAACCCAGGCAATAACTGTCATTAATTAGTCTGATAAATTACCACCAAAACAATGACATGTTTAAATGGTCCAATTTAGCTCAAATCCTAAATGAGATATTACATCAAAAGCCAGCCGTTCCTCTCTTTTAACCCATTTCAAGAGGCACACTGCCTTCCTGAAAGCGTTTTAAAGGTTACGATTTCCTCAGATGATAAAGCGGTACCTTTTAATGAAATTCTAATTAGTAATTTCATGGACTTTGTAACCAACCATATCTGATTAGTGCACATTTTCACAGCCCACTTTAATTAAGCGCACTCACAGTACAGTTTCAAACATTCGCCACTTGAAGATGGAGCTTAGCGCGTCAAAAAACTTACTTTGTAAACACAAATGTTCCAATTTCCTTTTTTAATTAGATTACATTTGAAATAATAAAAAAACCTTTTTTGTTTGTGTTTGTGGAAATATCTTTTTTTCTCAGACTTCTGTACACATACCCTTGAACATGAAAATGTGGTGATGATAAGGTTCTCATTACCTACCATGGTTTTGGGTTTTTATTAAATATAATGACAACACAATTACTTTGCTATTTTTCTTAATTTAGGGCTTATTCCTTTTTTTCTTTGCCATTTTTTGTTTGAGATTAAACTCCATTGCATATGTAGGGATTCAAATGCCCTCCCTGACTTTAAATGTGTTTATTCAAAGTATTGACTTGACAACGACAAACACAGCCATACGTAGGAGGGGCTGTTACCGGTCGATGCTTCAACATGTTTTTAAGCAACATGCACAACACTGAAGTTTCCAAGTAGGTTGCATGTCTCCCGTCCTATTTTGTCAAAGCCAATTACACACTATTGGTGTGCTGCTGAGGCTCAGCGACTGTTGACCAAAGAACCCCAAGACATAATCTGATTTCACTTTCATTCAAAACGTTTTCCACTTTGAGATCTAATCCTGGTTTCACAATATGAACTCTGACCTTATCAACCGGACTGCAGTTGGTATTTAATGTTCATCAGAGCTCGATGTGGGAGTCTTCCCCTCACAGTGGAGTGCTTTTGACACAGCCTTCACCCAGCTGCCCCGCAGTGGGCCCCAGTGGACCCTCTCAGGTCCCTAACCACACAAGTGTTTCCACGGTGGCGAAACTGTTTCAGTCTGACTGACATCCCAGTGTTGGGGAACACGGTTATAAAAGTCCACAAAGCGTGACAGACCACCTTGGCCCTACCTCCTCGCCCCCTCTCTCCTTTTAAACATGGAGTCCACCCTGTCAAGTCACATGCCGGAGCCGTAATTTAGACTAATAATTACCAGACATCACCACAATGAAACATCAGTGTCTGAACTTCTTTGGACCAAACTGAATTTTAATACATTTGGAAAAGGTTGGCCGGAGGCAGGAACCCCGCACACTGGGAAAGGCAGCGCACATGTGGAAGCACTTTGGGAAGTGATAAATGATTTGAAATCCACAGCGTCCCCGAAAATGGAAATTAGGGCGAACAGGTGTTAAATGGGAACCACTGGTGCATTTTGAACAGGGGAAAGAAAACGTCCCGGGTCTTTGGGGCCAGATGTGACAGGCCCGGGCCCTGGATGGGGAGGGCGTTGCTGAGTGGTCATGGCCCGAGGTGTGTGATGTGAGGAGGCCCCATGTGCCTGACCTCCCCTCCAAGAAATAACGGATCACTTGTGTCAGCTGTTCTGGGGGTAGAGTCCTCTTTTACCCTCCCCGCTGCCACAAATACACGCTTCTCAGGAGCAAATAAATAGAAACATTATCAATTTAGCTTTCCCATTACAGATAACATGTGTAGAGGCATTTTTAACTGTGATCAGCTGCTCATGTGAGGTATTCGAGCCGAAGAATATGATAATAGCAACTCGCACATTCTCATCACCTCTGGCATTATTGCTAATTTGTATGGGTGCCGTCTTTAACATGGATAATTGCCATAAATTGGAGCTTTATTCTCAGTGGGTCAGGAAATGGCCAAGTATAGCAGCCATCAAGTGAGGAAGACTAATTCTCCCTCCGCTCTGCCTTACACTCTTACTGGGATTTTCAGGCTAAGGGAACTGGGCCGTAACCTAAATGCCCATGATTTCATTCACATCATTCCTGGGGTCTGTTCCCCTTAGGGAGCCATTTTAAATGTGATGAGTAATTTACATTGTCAGAGATAATGAATGAATAACAAAATGTTGCTGGCGTTACAGAAAATAACTCAAGTAAGTAGGAAGAACAGGGGATTGGGTTTCATTGTTGGAGCGACGGTGAATATTCTCTCATTTTGGACAATCTTAGCACAGCTGACACTAAGCCAGTCTCTGTAACCACCTAAACACCCGACCTCCAATTTCCTCATGCACACACACTTATACAAATGTCTTATCGCTGTTTTGTAGACTTCTTGGTGAAGTTTATTTTCCCCCCTTCCCCCTGTCAATCTCACTTTCTCTGCTGATTTCACGGAAACTTTCTCTGACTGCTGAATTGTCCACTTGTTTTAGCTCCGAACTCTCAGGTTGTTTTGTCCCAGCTGTCAAAACAAGAGGAGTCAACATTCGGCACGTCTGCAGCCTCTGGTGACTTCGATGCTTAGTTATATATCGCCTTGACCTGCGAAGTTCCCAGCATGCATCACTTTGCGGAAGACTGCTGTACTAACGTAGAAAATGGACAGCTGTTGGGACTCTGTGGCACACCGCCCAGATGGAGCCTAATCCGATCTATACATCAGCATAAGTTAACCATTTCATTAACCCTGCTGTTCTAGCCTCTGCTGTGCGACTGCATTGTTTTGCCATGACACCAGCGTATGGGAGTTTAATTGGCTATTCCATTAATAACACGGGCAAACTAATTTAGTAGAACCTGTCCTCTTTAAACCGCGGGAACAAAGAGTAGGAGGGTGGAAATCAATCTCAGCTTTGTGCCTGAGCCACTGACCCGTTCATGCTTTGAAGATTGCTGCTGTAAAAAAAAAAAAAAGCATCTGAGAAGTTATTTAACTACAAACAGAGCCTACCTTGCCCATTCCAGCTGCATAATCAGGCATAATAAGTGACTGCAAAGGTCCACTTAATGTATTTCTAACACTGGAGACCTGCTAATCCTGTCAGGGGGAGTGAAATGGAGGGGGGGGACCGTGCAGAAGCCCAGCCATGGAGCTGAGCATTTAACTCCATAACCATGCAGGCAAATGCCTGGGCGCCTTTCACACAAAAAGCGAAAGAGAGGGAGAATAAGCCCAGCTTCATATTTCAACCCAAAGTGGGGATCCATTTTTCCGCTTTAGTGGCCATCGAGGAACAGTGGGAATAACAACAACAGCGGCGGCGGCGGCAGTAACAGCCTGTCTCACTGGGCTGAGTCCTCATAAACCTCTGCCATTATCACTCTATTTATGGGCCTTTAAATAGAGAGCCCTTCATATCAGCCATGTGTGCTCGACTGGGTGAACTTCAGCCCCTTTGCTTTTCTGCCTTTTGTAACAAGACATTTACTGACATCTCTCTATGGCGTCTTTGTAAATAATCATTTTTAAATTACCTTTATTGCAGACATTATGTACACTATCCTGTAGGTGTTTGCATATGTGTTGTACATGCATGCATTCTTATTAAGTGAACATTTAATTCAATAACTTAATTGAAAGCTTCACAATATGAGTATTACTCCTTCCTATTTATTCATATTTATTAACCTGTTGTATGGAAACGCCCGTTTCAACACAAGTACCATCATGCTGTGAAGTGGTAGAAAGCATTTTCGAAAAAAGTGTTGAGCCTTCCGGCACGTATGCCCTGTGAATAATGGAAGCATAAAAAGGGAAGAAAACAAACAAAGAGTCCCAAATCAACAAACACACTGGGATTCATCAGATATGGCGTTTTCCCCAGCTCTGTTTGTCAAAACACCTTTTATGGTGGTCTTTGAAATTCTGCGGCCCCATTAACAGTTCAAGCATATAATCACATCTCCGTAATGAGGTATTAATTAAGCGAGGGGCATCTATTGGCCCGCTAAACAGCCTCATAAACAATTGACAGGAGATTTGTGATTTTTGACTCCCTGACACCATTAAACAAATCAATATTGGGTTTTGCAGACATGCTCTCCGGCTGGCTCTCTGCGGTCTTTGCCAATCAGCTCTGTGGAATACTAATGAGGGAATTAACTGCCTCATATTCCGCATGTGTCCCATCAAACAGATCCTTATCCAGTGAGTCTCATTTGCATGGAAGAAGACTCTGCTTTGTAGGTAAAGATTTCACAATATGTCACTCATTATGCCAGCCCACCCCACCCCGACTCAATCTCCTATCCCTCCACTTGTCTCTTATTTTCTGTCAGACTCTTCAATACCCCCATGGCCACCAACACACACTCAGACACACACACACACATTAGGCATGTATAGACCCTGTTTAGTAGTCCTGCACAGAAATGATGATGTAACATAATGAACAGAATAAGAGTTTTCAAGTGGCGTGTTTATCCTCAGTATTTCTGCTGAGATTTTCTGTTCTTTGAAATGACTGTTTGTTGTCGCCCGCCATTGCGCTCCTTTTGAGTGCTGCAGTAATCTTGTTTGATGAATATTGCGCTCAGAGTGGTTAATGATGTTTGCCGTTCAAATTACAATGGTGAGTAGTCCAAACCTGCTTTTCCATTGAGTGTTACACAGTCTAAAATAGTGTCATATGCTGCTGCGCCCAGCGTTTTTTCATTTCTAGAATGTGAAGCATACACCTGTGTTTAAAATAAGAGAAGCAAAGAGTTTCTGTAGGTGAAAAATATAAATATTTAGTTTGACTTCCTTTCTTATAAATGTTGCCTTGTGGAGTTTCTGACTTTTAGTTGTGCTACAGAGCAATGTTTTTATTCGTGTGTCCTAGTTTTGTATGTATTGTTAAAATTCAGGAGGCAAATCCACATCTTTCTTTTAAGCTATTCCGCTGCTTGGTATTTGGTTAGCAATAATCTGCCCAGAAAAAGAAAAAAAAGACTGATAGTAAGCAAACATGGATGTAAACAAGAGTTCAAATTAATACAAATCAAAGCTTTGCAAAAAATAACGTCATACATTTTTAGCAATACAACAACAACAAAAAGGCAAAAGGGAACACTTTATTGGTCCCTATGTGGAATTGGGCTAACCGGCACCGAATGATATTAGAGTAAATAGAGTGAATAATTATTATATATATTTTTTTTTAAATGGGCTATTTTGCATAATGAGCCATTTTGGTAATATTATTTTTTATTTTGATGCTTCTGAATCTGATCATAAACACACATGCTATTATTGTTAAACATTAAGATTATTGTGTAACATTATTGTGAATTTCAGATTGTAATGCATGTAATTGTTGGGGACACTGCACACGTATTACTGTGTTGTGATCAGATGTCAGACAGAGCTGGAGTTGCAATCATTGGATTTCCTTGTTTCAGCAGGTGAGCCAGAAGGACAGAGCATCTAATTTAATATATCTTGGGAGTGCTCTCCGCACGGCTCACCCCAGGAAAATGAGTGACAGTGGATGGCCTGTTGTCTTTGTGCTGTGTGTGTGGCCGCGGGGCGGTGAGTTAATGCAGGAGATTGACTCTTAATTGCAGTGGGGAACGCTCATCTTTTCTCATTAATGAGACAGAGCCAGAGCCTGGAGATTTTCTCATCACACAAATACTCTCCTCCACCGGCCAGGTTAAGTGCTGTTTAGATTATTGGCTTCCTTGCATATGATTTTCCCGAGCACTGTGTCTCAGATTGTGAGCACAAGCAAAAGATGAGATGGGAGTGAAGCAGGGGTTAAGGGAACAGTTTGTGTGTGTTTTCTATTGAAGGGGGGGTGTCTCTGAAGTGAGGCAGTCACATGTGTGATACAAGTCCAGAAGAGGCAGGGCTCTATCCAAAGGGGCTGGTGAAACCTCTTCATAGAGCCTAACAAGGCAGATGAGAAGGCCATTTATGGGATCAAGTTTCATTTGCATTTTGTCCAGCCTCCAGATCAAAACACAATCTTAATTTGAGGGCTGCACCAATAGAAAGTGAGTGTTTCCTGATGGATACAGATGTTGCGGGTGAGGCATGAGCAGAGGTGGTAGAGGCGAGGACTGGAGCAGTGCTGCGGGTCCGTCTGTCTGTCTGTGAGTCTGTGAGTCTGGAGGTGGGGGTTAACCTCCGCCTAAAGAACGACCACCAGCTCCCCATGATGCATAACCGTGAGGGATTAGAGAGCACAAAGCAGCAGACTGTTTGGTGGAGCACTAAAATGTGCTCCTCTGGGGCTCATTGAAAAATGATTGCCGATTAAGTGTTTGAAGTCTGCCAAAGACGAGTGCGCGTTTTTAGTGGAGAAACGATGAAACTCTATCTTTCCTGCTTATGCAGGCAATTTTCCCTCCCTTTTTCCACTAACTGTACCATGATGTGTGTTCTCTTGTCGCGCCTGGAGTTGAGGTTGCCAAACTCATTTCACCTCTTGGACCCCAGCTTGACTGGAAGCCAGACAACCAAAAGTGATAAGAGTGAATTAAGCTGTTGCTCTCCAGCGGGAATGTTATTATACCGCCAGAGAGAGGCATTGGTTTCCTTACGAGAACAACAGGTGAGCGTGTAGAAAATAACTCAGTCTACTTAAATAGCAGGTAATACCGAGCCTATTGAGATAAAATTATGTTTATGTAAATAAAGAGAATAAGGCTCATAACCCAATTCACACATGATAAATTGGGTCATGTCCTAATACCCTATCTAGAGCTCCATAATGGACATCATTTCTAGGGGGTTAAGCAACAATTGGGGTTGCTAAAATGTTATTTTTTTCAAATGGTATTTTTCCAACATGATTTGCAGTTTTCTCTGGTGTTCACTTGGAGCTTAAAGCAGGAAAAGAATAATGAAGCATGGCTTTAGGTCTGCAGCGATGCCGGGGTCAGTCAGAGTCGCCCTGCAGAGGCATATGGAACCGGGCTTCCTTTGATTAATTGAACCCCTAAGAAGACTAATACTCCGAAGTGAACTGGAGGAAATAATTTGTGCGAGAGACAATGTCGAGGGTGATGACAAACACAGCTTAGCGTTTCCCTGGTTGCACCTCAATTCCCCGCGATGTCAGCTTTGAAACTGCGGCACCCCTCAATATATTATCATGTTACACTCATTTGTTTTCATTATTGCATCAAAGAGGATCTGGTCATGCAGCGGCCATTTTCTGCTGTACAGAGGCCTAGAGAACAAATGTGACTCTGGAGTCACTTCGAGGTTATACAAACAATGAGGAATCCGCAGTTTAATAAAGGGTTAGACTCACATTCTTATGTTACTACCTAAAGAGTGCCAGCCACTGGACTGGGGAGTGAAAAAAGTCCTCAGTGTTGCCTCATTTTGAACTTATATTTGATGATGTTTAAGTTAATTTATAGCTGCATTAAAATCCTATTATAAAAACGATGAAATGTAGCAACAAAATCAGACTTGAAAGCAGTGTTTCACCCGTTCTAGTGTTGGTAAACAAAGGCTGAGTTTTGTTTAAGAGCTGTAAAAGGAGCTGAGCGGGGTATGTTAAGTAGTCTCACAGAGAAGCTGGAGGGCGAGGGGTGAAGGGAGAAGCTGGCCCCAGCGGACAGGTGGAGGTAAGCTGAGAGCCATACCACCCAGGGGGAGGATGAACTTGAGACGTGTCCCTCACCGTCCTGTGAAGGTGGAGGTCAGCAGACAGCCACGCAGATCGGACGAGATGCCCCAGTCAGCAGGAAGGACTGGACCCTTCTTCCCTCAAATGAAATGAAGCCTCCAGCGGGCCAGGTCAGTCACAATTAGGACTCATAAAATATAATCAAAACCTCAAAAGCTGGGCTGCAATCCTCTGGTGGTCAGGACAGAACAGAGCACATCTTTGTCCCGTGGGAGCTTTTTCACTCATGCGTGAAACAGACACACCTTGTTCCAATGACTGATATGTATCTCTCAATCAACTCGGGGAAAACAAACCGCTTTAAAGTTAGCGCCGTTGCTGACTCCTGCTCCAAAAAGCAAGAGTTTATTAACTTTTGGAAACTATGACTCACACACTTTTTAAATGTCACAACCCCCCGCATAGGAGCCTTTTCCACAACATATGGGGCTTTTATGCTAATCTTCCTAAGACATCAGAATATGGCGATAACTGTCTGTAAGCCCAGAGGTTGTTTGTTTTCCACCAGCATCTCTATCTAAGGCAGATGTATTGTTTGTTTTTTAAATCTGGTAATTAAGGCAGCTGCACATTTTATTTCTGTTGTCTGAGGCCTCGGGCCAGGATTAACAGCATTTAGCATTGTGGAGTGTACCCCGCCCCCCCCTAAATAGGGTAGATAAAAAAAACATGGAAAGATGAGTTTGTGTCGTGGTAATATACACAGAAAGATGCTGTTTGGCATGTTTATGTAATTGTTCAAAAATGAGTCAGTCATTAATTGATCATTCACACACACTCGGGTATTTGGAACGTTAATAAAAGCAGGCTGACAGTTACAGCTGTGTGTAGAAATAGCTGCATGTACTATAATAAATTACAGCACAATCAATTTCACTGAAGTTTATCCAGCTCTCTGACAGATCAAATACATTGATGCGGAAATGACTTATAAGTAATATGTATGCTTCCTGCACTTCAAAGCTCACAGCTGACATAAATCACATATTCTTAAGTGAAATAATTATGGCTACACCTGCATTTGGGGATTGTGGTTTTGACACCAAAGTGACGCATGATGCCAAAAGGTATTTGGAATAGCCATTGCTTTTTGACACTCATTACCGCGGCATTACAAGAACACGTCAAGCACGAACATATTTCCCATTTCTGCAGTACAACTTGAACAAAGAGTTACATTATAGCCCAGGAATCCTTAGACGCTCACAAGGCCCTATTCGCCCTAGGCTGCACCCATGGGTGACATCTCAACTCCCTGGCTTATTACACCTGCCCGTCAAGCCTTGGCTCTCAACCTCTTGCTCAATAACAAACATGATTTGAGCTGTCACTGGGAATGACCCGCTGTGCAGACTTCCCGCGAGGAAGTTTTCTGTTAAAGACGGTGCTTTTGAAACTAGATGAAGGTGATAAGCCAGATTGAGCAGGTAATAAGTCATTTTAACTGACTCACTCACTCTGACGTGCTGATATCCATACTGATAATATCTGCTACAAATTATGGGCTATGAAAAGATCAACTTTACAGGTTCACTGATGTGACAGTTAGAGATTTTGCCTGGAGATTAGGACGCCTCAACTATGCCTCTGCCTCAACCCTGGATTACAGAAGGTCAGAATTTAAATATTGTTCAGCCAATGTTCCCTCGCAATAAAAACTATGTACTCAAGAGTCATAGTACATTTAAAACTGAAAACACACTGTAGCTTTTGTTCCCCTCCTTTAAAACGTTTGAAAATGGAATCTTAAATGTTAAAAAAGCAAGGAAACTTAAAATAAATGAAAAAGACAATACATGGGTTTACTATTAATGGGGGGCTACCCAAATTAAAGGAGCCCTACTATGCTTATTTTCAGGTTCATATTTGTATTTTGTGCATCTACTCTGACATGTTTACATGGTTTAATGTTCAAAAAGCTCTTTATTTTTCTCATACTGTCCGTGCTCTTTTCACCCTCTGTCTGAAACCAGAGCCCAGTCTGCTCTGATTGGTTAGCTAGCTGGCTCTGTTGTGATTGGCCAACTGCTTAGAGATATCCCGCGCCTTAGCATATCTTATACAATGTGTTTGAGCACTAATAAAAACGAGTGTAACGTAATGATGTCACTATATTGCGGAAGTAAAAGAGGCATTTCAGACAGGGGGACAGTGTGTGAGAGAGAAACTCCCTCTGGAGGGGATTTGGGGATTTTAGCCTTTGCAGACCAAAAACCTATATAACATTCCAAGACACTCATAACATAACACATAATAGAGCCCCTTTAATATGGGACTGTTCTGCACACAATAATACTATTATAATGAAATGTATCCCTACAAAATGTATAGATGGAACCTTTAAATGTAGTATTTCCAGAAAACCTGTATAAATGATCTTGGTTTAACAAAAAAGAAGCACAGTATTATAATGCAGGTAAAAATAATGCAGGCAACCACTGTGTGCAAAGGTACAGAGTGTTTCAGAGTGTATTCTTCCTCTTACATTCCTCCACCTTAGCTCCGTCATAAGCTATTTTCTGCTCTGCTGCAAATCCTAATTGATCGAGCTCAATCTTAGCTTTACATTACATGGGCAGATGACATCACTTGATACAGATATTTCGCGCCGCTCTCACAGGCTAATGTTGTTTTGTCAGCTTTATGGCAACACACTGTCTAGACAAAGTCATATGTACACAGAAATCAAGCGTATAAATGTTTAGACAATCATTATTTTAATTTAAAAATGTTAAGGTTGACTTGCCTTTGGTGGAAGGTGCCAGTCATTGTTGGATGGTGGCAGCGCGGGTGTTATGCTAAGGCCTCCAGTGTTTCGGTCTCTTTTAAACTCAAATGCGTCAGGAGTGAAGAGACAATAGTGTCATTTATTAGATAGCTGAAGATCCCACTCTGCTGTCAATCCCAACTTGACTCAAAGGTTATACTAAATGCAACTTTATTGTTTCACCTCTGAAGCAACGATGGGAGTAATTTCCTGTCTGTCATTTCTGACAGTTAGCGTTCTCATCTAATAATCCCTTTATAATCCTCCACCATTTAAACATGACATATTATTAAATGAAATGAAAACTAGGTATCTCCTAACTGTCAGTTTGTAGTATTTCTAAAATAGAGGTCAGGCCTGTCACGAGAAACAAAACATTTTGTTGGACCAGAAATATTGTGATAAATGATTATTGTCAATTTAAGAGCATTTTTATTCCACAGATGTAAAGGGCAATGAACTTTAAATTCTTAAAGATATTCAGACAATGGAATTGGAATGTGAACAAAATATAAATATCATAAATAAATACAACTGATCAAATTAAACTACAAAACAAATAAATAAATGGACTCCTTGGCTCTGTTAACAGAAATATGCAATGTTTGAAATCATATTTGGAGAAAAAAAACCTACTCTTTATTCATGGTTGAAGACTATGAAAACCAACATGCATGTAAACAGAGTAGGCGATATTGAAGTCAGCATAAATGGTAGATGTTTTGTGTAAATATTGTACGATAAGACGATAATTGTTATGACAAGCCTAACAGTGGTTTGTGTGCTAGGTTTTTATAAATAATCATAAACCATAGAAGTACAAATATATCAACCTCTTTAATACTTTCCATATATTTTCATATAAGTTCAAATATTCTGAGAAGTTTTCCACTGTACCAGAACTTTGGTATTATTCTGCCATTTTGGTCGAATACGAAAGTTGTTTGACAGTAGCATTTTTCAGCTGTAATGTCTTAATGTGGAGTTTATTTTTGCTATGAAAACTCTCAGCACCCAGAGCACATTTTCTCCCTACATACCAAAGTCTTTCTTTTTAACAAGACAATTAAGACGCTTTCAAACATCAGTCACTGCAGGCTTTATTGGCATTCATTTCTTCAGGGTAGTACAGCAGCCTCCCAGAGGGCCTGCTAAATCAACCTTAAGACCTAAGACTAGCGCTTTAACCCCTTGACTACCTCTCTTCAACTCCTCCCCCTTTCAAAGCTTGTCCTTTAGACATTTACTGATAAACAACAGGTCAGCACCTGCGATGGCAGGTGATTTATCTGACCCTGAACAGCCATGACGAACGTGCAGTGGGGAGGGAGGCGGGCTGGAGGTTAAGGAGGGGAAGATCCTCACCAGAAAACCAGCTCCACAGCCCCGGAGGCCTGGAAGTCAACACCCCCACTGTAAAGCACTTACTGCTCACTTCGTTCTGCTTCTCATCTGACTGTTTTCTTTATTTCCCCACTAAAAGACGGCAGAATCGTTCCCTTTTATCACCATGAGCTCATAAAAAGCCTGGAGGATAAAATGATCACTTGTGTTGGGGNNNGGGGGGTTGAGGTGTGTCCCCAGTGTGTGACATCACTGATTCTGACCACATTGTCCGACCTCCTCCCAAATAACTTCACCCAGCCTGCCAGGTAGCCTCACAGGGCCACCATGTCGCAGAGCAATGATAAAGGATTAAAGCATGTTTCCCCTGCATCTGTCTAATGGGTTGGTCTGATCAGACAAGGTACAGTGCAGGATGTTGTCCAAGGACCTAACTAGAGCAGAATTATTGAGTAACAGGAAATTAAAAAATTCCTGCGATGCCGATCCACCACTCAAAGCAATTCTTTCGCAATCTGTCCTGCCCCCTCTTTGAACTCCAGCCATTGGGTGTTCATTTTTGTTGTTGTCGCCGCCAAAATATCTCCAAATAGAAGACAGAAAGAGGAGAAACATCATAGTACCTTTGCCTTTTACCCAGTATAGTTATTTTAAAATGCATCATAACATTAAAATGCTTACTGGACTCACATTAACAGGATGTCAGAGGGACAACATCAAACCTGAGCAAAAACACCAGAAGTTAATGAAAATGCGGGTATGTTTAATGATTGCATTTAGTACGATTCTAGGTTGTCTGGTTCATCCATTTACGGTGTTTACTTAGTCCCTCTGGCCAAATGCAGATAGCTCTCTAGCTGTTAATTCCCTGAATAATACACGGGATAAAGGCCTGAATGTTCCACTTTCAATTCTCCCCTGAATAATTACACTGAATTGTATTCAACATGTAGGCCTTTTAGAGCCTGATCCTTTTCCAGGAATTACAGGAAAAGGAACTCATATTTTACAAATCAGTCTTTAATCTTACCATTTGGGCAGTTTCCTTTTGAGTCAGGAAAGTAACCATGATGCCAAAGCCACATTTCTTCGTACTGCACCAATCACAGCAAACATGCATAGTTGGATGAAAATAAAATGCCCGGACTGTAACAGACATGTTCAATCAATCACATATTTCAAGTCTTCTTTTTACATGAACACAGTCAGGCAGCTGGGAAATTATTACACCGTAAAATGTCCTCAGTTAGCTTTTATGTGGGTGTTAATATGAGTTATGTGAACACATTACACAACCACCTTTAAGTTAGAGAAGTCGATGTCTGTAAAACTGTAAGCAGGTGTGAATGAAAACCGAACAGGAGTATCAAACAGTGACCACAGGCCCGCGCCAGCCTTTTAGACTCAGTAACATTGACCTTAAACCTGCATGTAAAATATTAACAAAAGGAGGAAAATGTACAGGTGCATTACTTTAGACCTCAGAAACATGTGGGAACATTTAATGCAGCCCCACTAATGTGGCCTGGCTGGCTGCTCTCATTAGCAGGACGGCTGGAGCAGGAGGGCCAGGGCGCGGGGTGATGGAGAACATCCAGGCCTATTTGTTCAAGACTTCCGTGCACCTAAACGCTACATGAGGACTTTGTGATTTCACTTCCTTCTTCAACAGAGCCACTCCTCCAGGAGGCAGTGCAGCTGGGATCACACACATCAGTCCTCTGTTACCTCATGTTAACCCCAAACAGATCAGGGTCATGAAGTGTGCAAGTAGTTCATTTGTTTTAGCCATCTGAGCGCACCAGATGGGTGGGATTTACTCGACTGGAACAGTCCAGACAGCATCAGTGTTTTATTCCCAGTTATTTCCTGTAATAGTCAAAGCAATTTGGTATTACATTGTTAATGTTTCATTTCTCGCCTCATCTGGCCTTAACACAATACAAATGGCATCATAAAGGTCAGAAAATGAAACATTAACACTGGAATAGTCTAAAATGATGTGTGTGCTGCAGTAAATCTTTAAGTTTGTAGGCTTCAGCACCACAACTGAGAAAGTCTTGGGAGTGTTGGTTCCTCCTATTTGGTAATTGTATGGTTCTCTGCGGTGTACAGATTTGGAAACAAGAGAATCCACTCTCGATGAAAATGTTCTTTAATGCAGTTCTTTAACATTTCACATCACTTGCCTTTAATGAAAGAAAAGTAAAATAAGGAAATAATTTCTTCTAAAAACTACAGAAAAAGCATTAGTGTGAATAACTTTCAAGCTGTACAAGTGTTGGACCCCCCTCCCATTAAACACAACAGGGATAGACCAAAATATTTGTTTGCAAACATTTTAGATAACGGTCATGTATTTACACATTATTATTACAAATGATTAGGTATTATGAGTAACATGAGCATTCTTGTGGGGCTTTATTTCTGCCACATTATGAATTTGATATTTTCCCATCTCAGTTCTGTTTTTGTCTCTCCTAACTCCTAGCTGTCTGACCACTGTTTTCCATGGGGCAGGTAAAAGCTTAACTGGCTTTTTACATCTGGATTTATCGCTGATGAGTGCAATGAGACTCTATCAAAAGAGAGAAGTCGGGGGCGCAAAACCAAAACAATGAGATAAGTCTCTAAAATGTTCCTTGAGCTGAGAGAAACCACAGAGACACGTCCACTATGAGAAACATTATACGTAGAATTTCCAACCATTGTGTATTCAAAATTCAAAGAAAGTCAAAATATGTAGGCATGCCTCTTTAAGCAAGTGTTTTGCATTTGTTCTAATGTTATTTTAGTCCTTTTCAGGGAAGCAGAAAGTTATTTGCTAACAAGTCAAACTGTCCAACTATCCGTGCCTCATACAAAGCATAGCTGTGTTTAGTGCTGTCATGTACATTACATCAACCTGAACCTAATTCTGTTCCATCCAAACAATCATTTGGATTAATTGTCAAAGAAAATCTTCCGTACACAAACACGACAGTGAACTCGTGCTCTAAAAGCTTGTTGTGTGTGTGTGCATGTATTACGGGTTATTTTTCTCTCTGTCACAATTGTGAGTACTTGAGTGGAGCGTGAGTTGTGTTTGAAAGGTGGTAAACCTGCTGAGGCTCTTTAATTTCCCCCCTCTCCACCGGCATGAGGGATGGTTCAAAGGGTGACTCTCTGACAGGGATGTGATCGCTCCTCCGTCCTTTATCTGCCTCCCCACATTAGCACGTAAATGAGGCTGCACTTTGGGTTTTGGGAGCTGAAGCGTGCTCAGTGTAAACAGGAGTTGTACTGTTATCGTTATTGGACAGATTTTTGACATCCTAACACCTCCGTTTCATTAACATTCAAAAGGGCTGGGATTTTGACACAGCCTCTGTTTATACAGATTTCTGAATACTTTGCGTTGGGGATTGTATACAGAATACTGTATACATAGTATCTCCACTGTTGAGTGGAGTTATACACTTCCATATTGGCAACCCAAGCATTGTGTTTACAGATTATTGTCCCGCTAATGCTGTATGTTTAAAATGTTTCTTTCCTATATCATGGCTTTAAAGGCTAAAGTCAAAGCCTAAAATTGATATGTAAGAAATTATTCCCAGAAAACCGAGCTTTAAGTGCAAGTTGGATCCAACATTGTACGTGTAATTAGCTACTGTGCCATATTTCAATGCGGCTTGCATATCGGTGTTGATGTGTATGCTGGAGTGTGTTCTCAGGCCTACAGTGGGGTGACTGCAGGGTCCTGAAACTCCATTGTGATTTGAGCAGAGCTTATCGCATGGGAGAGAACTGGCAGCCTCTTAAAAGGTATTATATGTGCTCTCGTTCTCCTTCCCTCTGTCTGACAGGAGCCCTTGGGATGAAAGGGAAAAGCAGTGGAAAAAGAGACATCGGTTCCCGACATGGGGAAGTCTTTGTTTCTATTCTCTCCATCCCAAGTCTCTCCAGGAATCCTAATTTCCACCATTCACCTACCTATCGGCAGATAAAAGCTGGTTGAAGGGGGGGATTTCCTCAATTGAGACAGCTTGTAACCAGTCTGCATAAGGGGGGAGCCACACAAAGCTCTGGAGTGAGAGGAGGTTGGAGCACGGATTTCAAATCGCTTTGAATTGGAACACACTGGTGAGCGAGTTGTTCTAAAGGACATTTTCACAGAGGCAGATCTGAGACCTGGCTGGGAATGTCTGAGCCGAGAGTTTGGATAAGAACAGTGACACACGACATTAGATCTCCACGAATCCTGGATATTCCCAAGAAATGAAAGCGAAGATGTTGACATCGCTTGTGAGAGACCGAGCACGACCCGGACATGTTTCTCATTATGTTGATTTCTTCTAACCACTCTTATTAGGGTTGTTTTCTTTTTTGAAAGGGGGGATGGTGCTTAGATGGTGATGTCCAAGTTCAGGGCATGCCAGGCCTGGTAGCTGACGTCCTTAATGCGGCTGCTTGGCATTAGAATGAGGGAGGGGGAAGTCTATGCCAGTCTCTAGGGTGTGGGAGGTGTTAACTTCTAATGGCTTTCTTTGCCACAGCCCTGACATCTGCAGGGCTCCCAGCAAAGAGAGTGAGGCCTTTTTGAAAAATTAATGGAGCTGAATGCATCTCACAGCAAGGAGAGGGCTGGATTAATCAGCACATTAAGGGCTAGCTCCGGATTGGAAATAATTATTGGAGCTGACAAGGTGCAGAGGTGCCTGTGCCAGCTCCTTTCAGGAATGCATTTTAAAAAGCAGTTTAAAAAGCCTTCAGATGTTGGCATTATCTTGCGTGACCAAATTAGGAGCAAATGAGAAAAGTTTATCTGGCATTTTGGAGTATTGAAAGAGCTTAGGCTTTATAAATTATACAGTGTGTGTGTGTGTGTGTGTGTGTGTGTGTGTGTGTGTGTGTGTGTG
>NW_011353176.1:491321-520133 GCF_000735185.1 Notothenia coriiceps
GGGGGGGCGGGGATGCAGGCAATGAGAATTATGGGCAAATCCTTTTTCACAAAAAAACACCATAGGTTTCAGATTAAAAGTGGGTGGTTTGTTTTTTCTAGAGGGACGGCACAAAACTTTAAGGGGGATTAATTGAAATGGGTGCTTGAAACTATCACACCGTTTGTGCAAATGAAAAGTGGATGTCTTAACACCCTGAAAGAGCCCGACGGTAAACTGATTACTGTTGACCACCCATGAAAAGCATGAAGAAGGGGGGGAGAGGAATGATTTAATAAGTGGCATGTTTTTCTCCCTTTCAGAAATAATCCTCTGTAATTTTTCTTGGGAAGTGATTGGGCATGCGTTACATTCATCATTAATATTCTCTACATTTCAGACATCATCTGCCAGATAATAACCGCTTCCATCGGAACGGAATCAAGGTGATGCAAGCCAAGTCAAAGATAAGACACATTCCTGTCAAAATATTAACTATTGCCATTTGTATAATTGATTTATATATGTGCAAAATAAAGTGGGAGATATTCATTTAAAAGAGGCACTATTGGGCTTTTTGGGGTTCTCCCTTTCCTGAAGTGTGTTATATATGTTTGTGTAGAGGCACAAAATACAAATATGAAACCTTTAAATAACAATAATAGGGCCCCTTTAAAGAGACTATTGTAATAATTACCTGCCATTTGTACTGTATACTAAAATAAGTTCAGTCTTTACTGTCAAACTTGTGCAGGATTTTCTTAGGTTGGAAGAAAAACATTTTTATTGGGAAACTTAATATAAGTATTGCAAGTGAGCTAATACAAAACATTGCTTTATGGTCTGGAATTGTTCAATGCTCCAGTGAAGCGAATGGCATTTAGCTATGTAGCTACACCTTGTGATTCCTACATATTAGATACATGTTTCACTTTTAATACAATGTAATGAATGCTCCCTAATCTGATTCCATGGGCTATTCTGCATTAAAAAAATGGCCTCAGCCCTGAAAGCAAACAGAATATGACCAACTAAATTAACAGCAACAATGTTTACATCTTCATGGTGGTATGAAGACAACACCTTTGAAGAGAAGCTGTCCACAACATCAAAAGAAACTCTTGTTTGACTGACTGTTTGATCTTTGAAGCCCCTCGATCAGATATGTAACCTTGGATAGAGATCTCCATTATGGCTGTTATTCTCTTTTAACTACAGCGGCTCTCCAGGTAATGGCAATGCACTCAATAACAAATTGGAGGGGCTGAGTGGCAACAATCATCTTTACAATCTCTATTCCGCTACACTGAAAAAGCCACAGTATTCCGGCAGCAGTGTAAACTTTAACGCTGTGAATGAGCAATTACTTCAGCCATTATCGATGTGATCCTGTTGTCTCAAACCATGCGCTGTCCTCGGCCATGTAATTACACAAAGCATGACTAAAGTCAAACCCCAGAAGAAAAGGTGGATTTGCAAATGCAATCAGGTTTGTGATATATCCAATTCAAGGGGTACACATTTGATTTAACTATTTCCAGGAGTGATGTATAGAAACAGATATTACTAAAAAGGCACATAAATTGAAAAAATAAATGGGAAAGAGATCATCTTAATTACCTTGAAATTAGACTCATATTCCACGGTGTAGATATCAGAAATTGACATAGGTTAGAGATTTATGTTATTTATCCACCAGTTGAGTTGTTGATTGCCATAGATTGCATATTACAGCTTGTTTTTTCATATGGCGTGTCAGTGAAATTGTGTTTGTTTCAAGATGTAGGAGATTATCCAACTAAAGGTGGTGGGAAAAAATGAAACTGAATGGCTTAATATTGAAAACAAATTAAATTCCAGCATAAATGTGCGTGAGTGTGTGTTTGTCTCCTCTGCCCCGTTGCCTGTGGGTGTATTGCTAAAGCTTTTACATTCGTGAAATCCAGCAGGATATTTACCACCTGTAAATGCTTACATTCACATGAAACTCTAATTTCCCAGAAATCCATGTGTGTATGATTGTATTTCTGAAAACTCACCTCAGCTCCATCGCCTCGGGGCCAACACCGGGGCAGGGCTGCTGTACTCTGTAACTCTGTAACACTGTAACTAAACTGCCTCGGACTCACTGCTTGTCTCTTTACCATGGTGCTTATTAAGGATTACAGTGGAAATGTTGAATCTACTTTTGTAACGAAAGATCATCCAGTTACATATGTATTAAGGTGTTTATTACGTCGGAAATAATTATAAAGTTAAATCCAATGGCCTCATTGTTCCAGAAATGAATTATGCCTTAAGGAAATGACAAACTTCACGAAAGTGGGCGTTTTGGAGGAAGACATGTGGAGCTAGTCATTACTGCCTGTCCCACATACCATTTCCCCCTGCGTCTACAGAGCAACCCATCTCTGCCCCGCGGCCACAGCCTGAGGCAGGGCATTCTGGGAGGTGTTTGAACACACCTATATCTCCTCTGTTCAAAAGCCGTTTAGATCCCAGGAATATTTATGGATCGCTTTTGATATCTTTGCATATACCGTTGTGTGGCACACACATGCAGTAGCACACACTCTTCTTTTACATCCACACTTAAAAGAGAAATCGATGGATTCATTGTGTGTAATGGATCAAAGCGCTATGAGGTGTGTCTGTAAGAGAAAAGGCTGTTCTTGGAAACATTTGCCGTTTCGCTGTGATGATCTTTGTCTTGTCGTTGCGTGAACAGAACAAATCGATCCTAGTCTCCATGTTCACACACATCACCTGCTGAGTGGTTAGACACCATCCACAGACAGGTGACATCCCAGAATAAGTGAATTATGTGTAACAGACAAAAAAAAAAGAAAATTGCAGATATTTTCTACAATTATATGAATATACTATATTGTAAGTGAAGACAATAGTTTAACCATTCACATCCTAGTTTCCTTAGTTAAGGCTGAATGTTTATTGCACAATGTAGTGGATATGTAATCTGTGTTAAGGCTCGTTTGCTATAAGTCTTGCTTTCACTTTGCAAATCTGCCTGCAACCGGGTCTGAAACTGCTGGGGAAATAAAGGCTTGGTTTATGCAACAAAGCCATAGAAGACATACTCACACTTTTCTAATAAAAGTAGCCAGACCTAGCTACCAAAGTCACAACAATGCATACTTGCATATTGGTGACATCATGGCACATTCATTACAACAGTGTGTTGTAGACAAAAACGGACTGCGATCCAGATGCCGTTGGAACCATGGCACCCCAACAAATATCTCTTCCTGCTTCTACAACACCCTGCAACTCACACACAAAACGATCTGATAAACAGCGCTACAGGTAAAAGGAAAAATATGTATATTTGATTTTGGGGGGAACTGTCTCTTTAAGAAATTCACCACACATCATCAGTGGAAAACCATGAGACAAAAACAGTGTGTCTCACAATAGCCTGCAATTAAACTTTCTTAAAGCTACCAAAGGAGATTTCATGAAGGTCAAAGGTCCTAGACTGGCACCATGGGTGCTGAGGGGCTGCTGATGGTACAGTATGATGGTGGAGCAGAGCTGTGATAAAGGGCAGCTGCCGGCAATTTAATGAGGGAGCAGGGGATGTGACCCCCCACCGCAACTCATCGCCACTTAATGGCACCACTAATCCCTACAGAGACGGTGCTGTACACACAATTGGTCTGCCCTCCATGTGGCGAAATACCCCAGCAACACTTTCTCACACCCAGCATCACCAGTTAGCTGTTCACAATGAAACGGTGCCTCTCTCAAAAACCTTGACAAAGGAAATGATGAGCTGGCTCTTACAGGTGATTCAGTCTGGAATGTTGTTTCTTGCTAGGATCACTACTTCCTCCAGTTTATAACTAAAGACATTGCAAGCAGGTGTGAAGGACTAGAGGGTGTAAAGATGTGCCCATTATTTTTCACTGCAAAACTCTTGGTGTATGACTGCTGTGGCCACATGCTGCTAAACTGCAGGGCAATGAGCGTTCATACTTCCATGGCTTTAGTGTTAAGGGTTCAGACGGATCCATCTCTAACCTTTGGTCGTGTTCAGGGGCTCTTGACGTTCTTTAAAGCAAGCTTAATTGGCCCAGAGCGTGAAATGCGATCTATGAGCTGCTGCTTCACTTGCTTTTCACAACACTATGCCATTATAAGGTGGATAGTCCCTGACCTGTTAGCTTTGCAGGAATTCTGTCCTACATTCACTCTCGCATCTATTCAACAAGCGCCTGAGGCCGCTGCTAGCACCTGCGATGAGCATATACAAGCCTCCTTTAGTTCACTTGTCAAACACAATGATCTTGCTTTGTTTATATATGGCACGAGCAATTCTCCTGTCTATATTTGAACAGAGTCTCATTAGAATAGCTGAGAAAAAAAACTAGAATTTCTGGTACTGCTCACGGCACAGGCACACACACCCTCGAGTTGTTCGTCCATGCAGTTACAAAGCACAGACGGACATATGGAAATTGATTTGCAAGTGAAATTCGACGGCATGACAATCCAGACTACAGTCCATTAAATATTCCACATATGAGTTTGGTGGTGTCAAGGAGAGGGAGCACTTTGCAGTGTCACAGATCCTAAAAGCTAATGCGTCTAGCAGGAATGTCAAAGCTCACAGGCATGCTTCACTTGTGAAACATCTCAACATGTTAGCATATGTGCACGTTAACGCTACCCGTTTCAAATCTACGCATGCAGAATGCAATCAGGTTCATTCCCAGCTGGGAGCTCGCCTTGTTTTCAGGAAGAGGCGTACTTATTCCCCCTTGTCTGGATAGTAATGTACAGATTTGCTGTCTCGCAGAATACACTCATTCTTTGAGTTGATGCTTGAGTCTCACAGGGACTCTGGGGCAACGGAAACTACATCTTCATGATTCTTTGTTGCACCATATGTTTTGGTTTATGAGCAGCTACCTCTCCCTGGGAATTCACCCCGTCATGTCGGGACACAGAGGGCATTTTCCTCCTAGTTCAGAGAATATGCCCGTACATGTAGTGCTGCCCACCTGCCCAACACACACACTCACAAGCTCTCCGTCAAACACACACTCTCACAAACACTATCCCTCCCTCGGCCTCAGATCCAGATGTGCTGCGCTCCCGGCGAAGTCTGAGCTGCCAGCTGAGGGGAGAGCATTACCCTGGCAAAGAGTAAAGAAGGCCAGATGAAACCGACAGGGGGGGGGGGAGGATTAATGCTCTCCTCCCCTCTTTATTGGGAGGCTGCATTTGCAAACACTCACCAGAGTCCGACCCTTAATGCATTTAGAAACTTGCTAGTTTCTGTCTTAAATAACTACACCACCAAAATGTGTCTTGCACATGTCCGCAGAAATGATTGTTTCTAACTTTGAAATGGTTATTGATACAGACAGCGTGTTCATCCTCATTTCAAAGCTTGTGACATTCTGCGTGAAAGTGAGTCATTCTTCCTGATATCATAGTTTACGGAGAGACAGAACTGACTTCTCTGGATCTCATTGTTTTATGGTGCAAAAAGCAAGGAGCTTGAATCACCCTGGCTCTTTAAGTTCAACCAAAGCTCTTGATGGCAGAGATGAATCTCACAGTGCATGAGAGGAAGACGCAGGGCCAACGGGTGCAAACCTCTCGGGGTGGTTCTTCATATTTCCCTCCAAGAGGATTACGGGGGATTTCGTACACAGACACCTCTCGAAACCAAAAAGGGGCCACGGTGAATCACAAATGGAGTGATGGAGAAATACATTTGCTTAGTTTTTGAGTCTGGTCTGTTGCATTCATTCTGTAGTGATAATTAAACAGTTAAAGGATGGAGTGTGCAGACCTCAATACGACCTCTTTAACAGCTGCTTTACAGACTGACACAAATATGCAATATATTTGCATTTGGAAAAGATTTAGTGGTAAAAAGACAAATCAATGTAATGGTTATCCCGTGGCTGTGAGTGCATATGGTGAGCCACCAGTGAAAAGAGAAATGGAGTGAAGCCCCCTGCTATTGCCCCCATCACCCCTTGACAAATGGAGCAGCGGTAGAAAGGCCTCTTTGAGTGAGTTGTAACTTTCGGCAGCCCCTCGCAGGTGTGGGTGATCTTTCATCCTCCCTGCCCTCCTCCTCCTCCGCCTCTGCGTCCTATCTCTGGCCTCCATCAAAAGTGAACGTGCTGCCCCAGGTTCAGATTAACTCCACTCTGACAGACCAAAGCCCCCCCCCCCTCCTCCTGCCCCTTTCCACCTCAACTCACACATCTCCTACAACAGGGGAAATTAGGGCTAGTTTAGCAGATCTTACAGGACCACTAAAGACCGCCCCAGATCGCTCACTGATTGCCTAGCTCAATCCATTGTGTCCCCCCCAGCACCACCACCTCCTCCTCCACTCCCCTATGCTTATCTTTGCCTTTGGCCAAAAGCAGCTTCTACTCACCTCCCCTTACTCACTCACTAAGCGACACACATACAATCCTCCCTCCAGAGAAAATATGTAACTAACTTATTGTGTCAGTCTCTCAGCAGAGTCAATAGATAATATCAGTCCAGACTGATTCCATGTCACAATGTTTGCTTTGTGGTTTAGCAGAAAAACACACTCAAAAGTTAATGATTCTTTAATTGTGGATTAAAACGGATGGTTTGTTTTTTTGATGTCAAAGCTTTTTCATAGGTTCATTTTTCCAGGGTTATCCCAGAGTGGTTGCAGTGGTCACATATTTACCTGAAAAAATTGGTTACCAACACTCGGTGACAAACAGTGGAAATACACAGAGCTGTGGTTATTGCTGAAGGAAAACCGCTCCCATTCTCAAACTAAATATCATGATGATCATTTAAAGACTTTAAGTATTACTCTTGCAGCAATTATGGATGATCAACCTTTGTGGCAATTGGGTGAGACCCATCATTTGTCTCTGTTGTCAGTTTCCTGTTTTCCTGAGCAACTCCCTTGACCTGGCTTACTGGCCCTCCTGCCCTGAAGAGCACTTTCCCTTTCCTCATTCTGCACTGGGCCGGCAGGGAGGGAGGGAGGGGTGGAGATGAGAGAGAGGTGGGGGGGGGGCTGACTTAATCTGACCCATTGCTCAGGTCAGTGAGCTGCTTACCGGGTCTATCCAAACATAGGGGCTTGTTTTGCTAAAGCTGTGGAAAGAAGAAGTACCCTCTTAAATCAATGCTTTACTCAGAGCTGTGCACATGCAAGGTTGTTATGCGTGAAACCACAGGAGGCAGAGCTGGCACACAACCAGCTGCCTGCTCCTCTCCTTCGTACTCCCCTCACCATGAAAGAGAAGAGAGCTGCCCTTCGCACACGGCCAACAAACTTCTTCAACACCACAAGCTGTAGTGCTGCATTTTGAAAGTCTGTGCAACAATTTTCCTCCAATTGCCACGGTGCACTCAAACGCAACAGCATTTTCATTTAGGCCTTCCACAGCGTGTGCTCTTCCTATGACAAAAGGGAATTGGACTCCAAAATGCATCCAGCTGTGTGTACTTATCTTTTTCTCTTGACATATTTCCCCCAAAACGTCCAGCCCTGATCTAATCGTGACGCTGCAGAGAGCAGGCTGTCCACATGTATGTTTGTTGTGCACAGACTAGAGCCGTTTTACACAAGTATCATATGATCTCAAGAGGAATGTAGAAATCAGCCAGATGTATTGTTCCTGTTTGACTGAGTGTTTCCAAAGGCAAAGAGAGAAATGTTTCTTCTAGCTTGAGGAGGCATTTAAGGCATCTTTGAAGTAGCTGTAAGACTTTTCAGGGCACTAAACTGCCTTGCTACAGAGAACAGCACACTACAGAGGTGAATTGTCAGTTAGATTGATTTTTTATGAGCGCCCAAAGGCACTTCTCTCAAACTGACTTGAGGTTTTTTGTTTTCAGCGAGGTGGGACTGACTGTGGACAGAGAGGAATTCACATTATCGTGTTTCTCTTGTGAGGTTATACCTTTAACACCTGTGCAAGGTATGTTCCTGGTGACTAAATAAGGCGCATTTAACTTGAACCCAGGTTATATGGGACTTTTAACAAACATGGCCACTGTTAAAAAGGCTGTTGTTGTGACTGTAAACAAAGCCTCTAATTCCCCATAATGGTTCTATGGGTCCAAAGCTCTGGGAGATGCAATGGCCAGTCTCAGTAGCTTAATTATCTTTCTAATTTGTATTAGCACTGGCTATCCTCTCAGGGATAATTATGTATCTTGTGTGTGAGCGAGCTTAATGAGGTTAACTTAAGTCTTTACATTGAATGAGGGTTCAGTCACCTTATAGAGGGAAAAAAGTCCCACCGCTGCTGATTGCCGTGTTTTTCTCCTACATAGATGATGACCAGGAAGCCTTGTAAATCCCAGTGGAGTGCAGAGGTACAGTGAACCTATTCTCAGTGGTAACACCGAGCAGAGGAGAGAAGTTAGTTATGGTTGAAGAAATGATTTTAATCGTAGTGCTGTACAATAGCTAAATCCTGCCCATGTTGACCTGTTCTGGATCAAAATCAAAGAATGTTCCTATCAGATCAATATAACGATGCTATCATTCACCACATTACCTCAACTGGTGACATTTTCAAGACATTTCAGCACTTCTGGCAGCTGAAAGTCTCTGTGCACTGAAGTGAATCGTGTTTAGCAGTTATTGATAAGGCTGATAAGAGTTCTAGCTCGCCTCCTTGATATCATCTGAATTCCCAAAGTCCTGTGATCATGTGCCGTTTCCCTCTCAGTACATGCATGCACGCCACCAGCACAAAAGACTACATATTTTCTCTTATGACTGAGTGTAATCCACAGCTAAAGAGCCCTCATTTATTTGTTGCACCCCTCCCATTTGTGCTTGCTCAATACTTAGCTGTTTTTACTGCAGGTTAGGCAGGGAAACCATCTTATCTGTGACTGGAGGGAGTTATTAGTGAGAAAAAGATAATTGCTATTCATAGGCCACTGGGGGCTGATTTACAACCACTAATATTTAGGATTCCTTGAGCCGTTCTTCGGCTTTTTTATCTCCAGCCCCGCCTGCAGCGAGGAGGGGAGAGAGGTCAGGTTGGACGATGAGGGATGGGCCGGGCAAAGCCTACACTAGCAATTTGGCTGAAGACTAATGTGTGAGGAAGTAGCCAACATAAAAAGGCCTCATCCACGTAGGTCTGCCTGGAGCTGACAAACACCTGTTCTACTTAACCTGTAATGAGCCTGCAACTCAGATCTGTCTTGTGTCTGTGGGAGCAATGCTAAGAAAACAAGAAATGGCAATAAAAGGGAAACATTACTGCAATCCCCCCCATGTTCTTTATTTTTCTTCCACTCCTTTTTTTCTAAACTGGTTTGTGAATTTACAGTGAAAACATGACTTGTCCTCACAAAGGTCGTACCGTGGTTGTGTTGTTACCTGAAACACAGGTAGCATTTTTTTTTTTTTTTGTAGTATGGGAAGGGTTGGTTGCAGGCAAACAGGAAATTAAGAGTTTTGGGCCTGTCTGTCCACGCTGATCCTCCAGCTGACCGGGAGGCAGCAGGGGCTTCAGCGAGAGTACTCAGATGTGAGGTCACAGGTTCAAAGCCCAGGTGTTGTGCCTCGCAGCAGGACACTTCCCAGTCTAAACAGTGTAAATGATTTCAGAGAATGTCGAGGTTAACCAGAGATCAAAGAGCTCCACCTCTGAAGTGGCTCTTTCTACTGTATCTGTCAAAGACATCAGTTTGGAAACACGCCAATCTGCTGCTTTCTATTATGTGTGTGGTTAGTTAGCTTACCTACCTTAGGGGTGATAATGTTCTGTATCTTAGGCCATCTGTAAACAGGTATTTAGTCAAATATGTGTTGTTTACGTCCAATCTGCCGACATAGGCGTGGGTCTGTGTTGCTAATGTTGCAGTGATTGCCTAGTCCATTCTGGTAATGGAACATGCAAAAAGCCCTTTAACAAGGACAGCACTATTTTGGCCACATCAACGGCGCACACGTTTACAAGCCAAAAAAATTCCTTGTCAACAATGAACATTTAAGAATGAATGAAAATCATCCTGGATGGATTAAATAAACCCAAAGAAACATGTATTTACCTTAAACGTTCTGCGGACAAAAGGTTGTAACACATTGAAAAATATAAGTTTTTGAAAATACATGTGTAGCTGTGGACTAGGCCTTAGTGTCTGATCACTCTAGATGTAAATGTTCATGCGCTTCGCCGATTGAAGTACAGCTCAATACTGTTCTACCATGTCTTAGTGAACACATGTAATCCTAGATAGCTTTAGATAAGAGTTAAACAATTACCAAATTGAATTTTTCAATTTGTTGTCCAAATGAAAAGAGCATATCAGTGGATGTAAACTGTGATTTTACAGCAGACTCAAAAAAAGCCCGCTGCTGGAGAATCCCAAGAACACGCAGCTACTTCCTTTTGATTCCCATTTCATTGATTTAATTTCTCATCCTTAAGAGATGTCACTTTGTCTGAAAATGTATTCATCCTGCATGTGCGACTCTTAATAACGCTAATCTTTTTGCCAGAGCAGAAATCTCATAGAGGGATAATCTGAGATAAATATAGTTAATTGAGGCCAGGTGAACTTTCTTTATCAGCAGCACAGTCAACCAATCTGAAGTAAATGTGATAATTAGAACGGAGATGTCTTCACCGAGAACAGAGCGTGGTCCTGTCCCGCAGCCATTTCCCTCAAATGATATCTGATTTCAGAACACATCAGAAACACAGCGCAAATTAACGGGCTAACATATACAGTAATGTTTCCTATAGACATATGTAAACATAAGCTAGAAATAAATCCTCTACGGATCTACTTGCATGTGTTTCTGATCTTTAATGACACCTAATTACCATACATGTTATAATATAGCTAGAGCATTAACAACAATATGTTCCCTCTGAAAGGAAACAGAGCCTTCCTCTTTCGTTTCCTAGTGAGGTATGAAAGGATGCTCTCATGCAGCCTGACCACCATTAACACCCCTGAGAGACCACGTCCTAATTACTCATTCAGCCTGACAGAATCTCCTTAATTACAAACTTCATTAGCCTGCAGGACTTTGTTTTTCTCCAGGAAAGGATGGAGCAGGGGACGGCTCGGGCCAAGGTGCAGAGGAGGCGAGGGTAGGGGCTTTAGCACCTTATTCCTCCATGCATTTCTTTTTCTTTTTTCTTTCAAAGGAGATGTTAAGACCTCAGTCAGAGATCTAATTAGATTCATGGCGAGAATCAGACACCTTTTAACTAGCCTCTGGAGTCCCCCTAAAAGGACAGCGAGATCCAGGGTAAGAGAGGGACAGAGAATTAAATGGACCTACTACTGCCTTTCATGTGTGAAGTGCTCTGATTTGCCATGTCCTCACCTCCAAATACAAAATAACCTGCAGCACTTACACACTCTGCTACCATTATACCTCGCTTATAAACACATAGGACTGCCCGCGGGGGGAGGGGAGGACAAAAGCTACAGCCAGAGCCATGTGCCGTGGCTCTGGCTCTTGCAGTAATTGGACATGAAAAGACAGATATTACCATTACCTCGGCGTCCATACATGCTACACTCTGCGTTGCACCTGTTTCTTCTCACTGATGTTTTATATTCCTGGATCTTTAATCTGAGAAAGTGATGCAGATCATCACACATTATCAAAGTCACCTGCCAGTCATTTCTGTGTGTTACATGCATTTAGAGTTCACACTGCATCCAATTATATGGTAGACAGCACTTTAGCCAGTGAGCATTACCACCAGTTAGAGTCAGGTGTGGCACAGAACACATCTCACTTGCTGCTAATACATAATGGAGTGCTGCACAAGCGGTGATGTTTGAGAGTTCCCAACCATCGGTCCGACTTCAAAGTCCCCTGGTGTACGAGGAGTGCTGCTGCTGCTGCTGGAGGAGTAATTATTTCACCTTAAGCTTACATAAACCCTCCGCAAGAAGTTATGCTTGTTATTAATTAGAAGGCGGCTCTCGGAAACTGCTCTTGAGATGGTTAGACAACGTTAGCATCCCTCTCCTTCAATGGCTAAGCTCTGCAGTGTGGAGGAAGAACATTATGAGTGAATGATTAGCAAGTATAATTTGGGTTAGTTTCTCTGTGCAGGTGTTAAGGTGTTCACTGGCCCATAATAGATGTCACAACCTGAATTACTACTACCAATAATTTACACCGCCTGTCAAGCAATGCTCCAGCTCTCTGAGCAGCCATGTTGCAACCCTGTGTTTACGCTCAGGACAAATAACCCAACGACTTTGCTTCCCTTTCTACATGGCTGTTTAGGTGTCAGACACATCAGCACACTGTAGCACATTTTGAACACATGGATGCACTTTTTTATGACAGGAAATTCAAGAACAAGCGAAGAAGCAACACACTTTGTCTCTTTTTCCAATATCATGTTCTGAATATCACTTCCATGCTCTCCTGGAGCCTTCAGTTCTCAGGCTAATGAGACAAAACCACTTTTTGAGAGGTGTTTGTGTGTGTCCCTACAACCCAGGACATCCAATTCCCCTGAAACAAACCCACAGAGCATTTTGTCGAGCAGCATTTTTACACTATCAAGAACGGAGAATGCAGAGAAACCCACTCCCTGCCCACAAATGCGTATGCACAAACACAAGAGATGCCCACGCAGCTCCCACAAAAATATTGTTTGTGAATATTAGTCATGTTTAAACCAACTTCCAGCGCCTGTTTATGACATCACCGACCAGAGAATTGGCACTGTTTGCATCGATGCCACAAATAACTTCAGTGTATTTTGAAAAGCCAATAAGAGTTGGCACAAGAGGCGGGCATTTATAAAGACGTTGCATGAAGCAAGAAGAAGCTGAAACTTAATGTCATACCTCTGACTGTGTTATGAATGCTGTCTTTAGAACAGTTAAGGTGTTCTGATCAGTTTAACCTCTCATTCTCAGGTTCATGAGATGGTTCTTCATTCAAGTAAAAAAATAACAGTACTTTTTTTGTGAAAGTTCTTAATTATGTTTTTTAACAGCTAAATATATAGCCTTAAACATTTATTTATTTTTTCTGAATTTTATAATGTTTTAGGAATTTGTTTACAGTTTGTTTTTGGTTGATTGTTGTCATTGTTCTGCATTCAGAAAAAAAGTGTTTAATGAGCAAAAGAGGCACCACAAAATGTGTGTCTATTCAATAGTTGTGTATTATTTTGTTTGTTGAATTTCTGCCTTTTTTTAATTTAATTTTAGAATCATCAATTAAGGAGCTTTGCAAACTAATTTAAGCCATTACTGCTGCATTGGCCCATAATTGTCTCTATTATAAATATACAGTACAAATAAACATATATATATGTAAGTCTTTTGCACGAGATAAATGTTGCTTTAAATGTGTCTAATTGTAATATGGAACACTGCACACTGATGTCGTAGTAATGTTAAGTTATACAAAACATTTGTATGATTATCACATTGCATTACTTACACCAAATTGCAAATTCATATGTAACCTATAACTTAAAAAAACAACGTACGCTAATGCTATAAAAATGAATAGTATTTCCTAGTGAGGGGTTTATTTAAGTTTTACGTTTCACTTAGTCAACACCAGTCTATTATAAAGCACTTCATGAGAAATCCATAGTTCTAATATTACATTTTAAATATGTGTGATAGGCTCAGTTGACTCGTGTTGAAAGCGATGCACCATCCTCTCTCCAAGGCGCTGTCCAAGAAGTCCACCACCAGTATTCTGCCTCACTTTCCAGACACTGAGCACTCAACTACCGTCAGACCCAGCCAACAGAAACTTGATATTTCATGTTTTTTGGGGGTAGCTTTTTCTCCCTCCCAGCTACCAAGAGGGGGAGACACAGCGAAGTTCAGAGGGTGAAAGCAGGGACAGAGGAACAGGTGCCCACAGTTTCACCTGTCTGGTCAGTAACACACACACACACACACACACACACACACACACACACACACACACACACACACACACACAGCTATATTATATTTCAGCTGTAATTGCAGCCACATTTCAGCACTTTCTCAGATATGAAACAGCGGTCTACTTTTGAATGTGAGCTGATTTCATTGGACGTGATCATATCCTGACCAAAAACCATGGACAGAAGAACAATCATGAAACAATTCAGCTCCAACAAGCCCTTCACCTCCACCATATTTAGCCTGCAGCAGGTACAAAAAGGAGCCTCTCAAGTCTGCGGTATTATTTTCCAAAGTACCTGCTGGTTGTGCCATGCTATCAGTGCTGATGATGTGGGAGGGGACTCGCAGGTCAAGAGACACAAAATAGCTCAGCAAGCACATGTGATATATTTAGTGAGGCCATTGTTTGTTTTATTTAGGGAGCGAATTGAGGATTTTCCAAACTGCAGGGCCCCTGAGGTATTTTATCAGGTGTACAGTCCGCCATGTGTTACACATTAGGGCGCTGAGGGGAATGTTGCAGATACAACCTATAACATGTTTGGAGTTCGGACCTTCAGAGGACAGGGGGTCGACAATTGCTCTCTTCAGAGCTGGTGCAGGGAAACACTTATATGCAAATGAAACTGCATCACATTACAGCCCAAATTCCCCCTGTCATTAAAGAAAATAAACCTTATGAATCCACGGGCTAGCAGCAGGTCATAAGAATATTAATGCTATGGAAATAAATGTTTACTGTTGCAGCCAATGAAAGTAATAAAGAGGAAAAAACAGCTTATGAGACCTTAGACTTTACAAGGCTTCCCAAACTGAGGTGCTGTGGGAGTGAGGCCGAGAAGAAGCCTGACAGACGGAGAAAGAGGCGTCTGTGCAGGTGGAAACAGTTTACAGTTCAGAATCGCAGCTCAGTATGAATATTTCATAGTAAAAAGGCCATTTGTGACTTGTAGGTCTGCGACATCTCTTGGTCATGTGTTTTCTGTGGTGATCTCAGTGAACAGAGCAGAGCTGGGTCTGTCAGAGAGCTGGTAATGTGGCTCTAGGCTTCGTTCATCTATTAACAATTGCATTTAGGTGCCAGCCTCTTAGTGTGTGTCTGTAACCCTGCTCTGAATTCATTAATTTTGATGGAGGATAAAAAAGAAAAGGGAAATTTAGGAGGCTAAACAGGGTAGTGAAAGAAAAAATTAATAGCTATTCAAATGTACATATTATATAATTGACATATCACTGCCCAACACCATATTAAATGTATAATTTAAGCAAATTAAATCGAGTTTAGGCATTAACGATGAACGAATGATGTCATTGAATGCAGCAGGCCGGTTTATGCTGCGTTTTAAGATCACCCTGTGAGAAGTAAATTCAATATCATACCAATGAAAAAACAACATGTTACTGAAATGATTTTCCCGCGCTTATGTCGATGCCAGTAAAAAAGCCCGTGGACTCAGTCCGAGTCAATAAGTGCTGACTGTGTTCCCGATGGCGAATTGGAAAATTGCTGCGCTCGGAAAACCTAATCATCCGAACACATCATGGCAGCAAACGCCCCTCCCTCGTTATTAATAATAAAGTCAGAAACAGAATCCTAGGCTCCGATGTTTAATTTATTATTATGTAAGCTATTTGAAGGGTGATTGTATAGTAATTGCTCATTAGTCTTGTATATTTATTGCTGCACCTTATGTCAAGGCCAAGGGAATTGTGTGGGCTTCATTCTCTCGTTTCAAGGATCAATTTCAGAAGCAATTTGTGAAACAGGACAGATCAAGTTAGTCCTGACGTCGCGTTGAGACAGCACGGCCTACAGGTGCCACCCCAGGAACGTTTTACCCGAAAGATGAAATAAATCTTACACATTATGTTGACAAACTAATCCATCCTTTTCAAAAAGCACTTCTCCTATCTTAGCTCGATCAATTATTGACTTTCAGCTCTAATACCAAGTCCTGTCTCGCGCCTATCGCCTCCCCGCGCCACTATCCACATTAGTGGTGTCAGCGGACGTAATTATAGCTACTAATTGCAGATTAGAGGTTTTGGGTCAGTGGGGTCACTTGATAGGACCGACTACTCTTTTCAATGGCGGATAATCATTTCACGTTCAGCCTAAATGTTTCATGCGGCGGGGGCTCAGGTCCAAAATGCCCAGCCTGGCTCGATGGTGAATATTTAAGGAATAATCCAGCAGTTCAGGAGCTGTGATGATGATTTATGGAGAGTTTGGCCCCTGGACGGGGCGGAGCAGCTTAAGTTTAGATAAGCGGGTCACCAAAGGTCCCCACAGCTGGCCCTTTACGCACAGCACGAGCGTCTGGAAGAGGGATCTGATATGTGAGGGCCCACTTCACGTCTTAACACACACTGTTTGAATTATGTCCGAACCGATTACATTCATCTGACCTTACTCTCAATTTGGCTAGATCTTAAGAGAATGGCGCTTTGAATTTTTTTAAACGCAATAAAATACATGTAATTATTAGCCAAGCTTTGTGGTTTGCAAATTATATGGGCAATGTATTTATTATTCGATCATTTTGGAATGTTTGGACCGAGAATAATCTATAGAAAAGTGCACTATAATTTCTAAAATTCTAAATTACAATGTTTTTATAATTTAAATAGTGTAATGGGTGCTTTTAGATTTTTTGAAATTTACAATTTAAAGCCAGTCGCTTTTTTCATTTGGCAAAATTTAGTTTTACATTGTTAAAACCATATCAGCAGAAAACACATATTTCCAATAGAATAACTGCTGCTACATTTACATTTTTGTGTAGATAATTCCAGGTTAAAAACAAACGCGTTTACATGAATCAAACTGTGCCAGCTCTAATGAGAAGCTGTCCTGTCTCCTGTGTGTCCATACAGGCGCACAGAGGGGGGGAGAGTGCGCCAAATTTGTTTGCGGCGGATCAAGGCTCACCGCCTCCACTGCACTTTCTTTATCTTAATTCCAACTTGAAAAGATATAATTATCTAGTTTGAACAGGACTGCTATCAAATCCTTCTTTAGAGGCAGGGTAGGGAAAAGCTCGAGTGGATTGTGAAGCTCTGAGCCGCTCGGTGTTGCCCGAGATAGGAGTAATGAAGTTGTGGAGTCCGGAGATACAAAGGGCATTAACCTCATTAGCATGAAACCTTTTCTTCTAACTATTGTGGGACCCTTTCAGTCCTCTAATCCCCCCTATTTCAAAGCTGGGTTTGTAATAAAGCTTTTAGGTTTTTTTTCCAAAGCTAATGGTATTCTCTAAAGATTTTTATTGCTGTTATAATCTATGGGCCGATTAAGAATTCCCTATATGCCCCCCCTCCGAACCCCAACCAAAATCACAAAAACAGCCCATTTTAGGTTAGGAAACAATTAAACAAACCTCGCAGCAGACAACACTGGAGTTGATAAGATTTTCACAATAAAGAAAAAAATAATCATAATCCAATGTAAATGTGTCTGATTTTTTTTAACGGTGCATTGTTTCCTGGGTTTTTTGTGTGTAAACAGAAAATAATTTCCTGATGTAAATATATATATATTTTTTTGTTAAATAAATCCTGTTATTTTCCCTTTCAGTCCAAAAACACTAGCAGCTTGCAGCAGGATGGAGCATAGGCTACAGGACAAGATTTTAAACAAAGATCCCATTTTGCGGCACATTGCAACCTTCCTTATCGCGTCGTGAGGGGTAGTCAGATTGTACTAAAATATGTCTAACCAAGGCCCCTTGGATCCGTGGATTAAGAGATTAAAGTGGACCACTGGGCAATGCATCCCCTTTCCCCCTCATATTACCCGCATGATAATTGCCCAAACTGATTTGCACTTTCACAAAAGCTTGTGGGGACTCTTTGTAGCTGCAGCGGAGCAGCCCACAAAAAGAAATCAGACTGAGAAACAAACGCAGAGCATTAAAGGCTGCAGCATTTAGTTTAAAAACCTCACTGTACACTAAATCCAAAACGATTCCGTTTGATGCCACAAAATAAAATAAAGATAATTGCCCTTAAAGCGACAGAGGCCATATTTCAGCTATAATCAAAAGTCTTTACTTTTACTGCGCGCAACATATTGATAAAACTTTATTGACAAAATATTGACAATTACATACTTCTTGGAAGTATACTTTGTGTTAAAATTGTAGCAAACTTAACACAAACACAAACATTATTTACATTCTGTAAAAGAGGGTTTAACAGAAACATTAACTTTTAGCATTTCTGTACATGGAATACGCTCAGTGCTTGTTTTTTTAACTCTCAATTCTTGCATTTAGTCCTTCGTGGCAACTTTTCACTGGAGGGACGTCCTGACAGAAAGCTGTGTGGGGCCACAGCGACACATTGGTAAAGCTTTAGGTTAAAGGAAAGCCCTGACACCTTCCATTTAAGTACTTTATCTGTAGTCTGATTCACTCTATTAAAAGTATTTTTTGTTTTAAATCGAAATTCAAATGTTTTGTTCAGTTTTCTTTTTTCAAAAAAACACTATAACGCAGCACCGCTACTTCATATGTTTTCACAATCACTTTTACACGAGAATCATTAATTAAAGACTGCACACTTTGTAAAAAGGAAGAAGCACGACATCTCTGTTTGAAAATAGAGTTAAAAACAATATTGATTTTTTTTTTCTTGGTTTGAGAAAAAACGTGTCAAATAAAAAAAATAACTACCAGGAGAAAAAAAAAACTATACCATGCAATTCAAGTTTTACAAAAGCTGTTCGGTGTTTTGGTATCTTGGAGTGGAAATGTTTTTTTGTTTTTTCACAAAAAAAAACCTTCTGAAGTGCAAACGTCCAATATGAATTGGAGAAAAAATGAGGTGGCGGTAGATGGGAGATTGTAGTGGTGGGGGTCGGTGCATGGAAGGGTTCAGGTTGGGGGACTGAGACACTGTCGGCCACATTTCCTAGGTCACTTGGATTGACAGACCCACGCGGTGACACAGTGCCACATGTCGGGTTTCTCTCACCCTCAGCTGCCGATCCGGATATCTGAAATGTGACATTGGCTGTGTACCCCCTCACTGTCTCTACACGGCATCCTTTATCCATGTCCTCCATCACTCAGAAGCTAATAAAGTCTTCCTTTTTTTTTTAATCGTCCGAAGTGACATCAATTTCCTCTGGGCTGCTCCCCTGTTTAGTCGCCATTCTCCACCGGTTTATGTGATGCGATCCTTTCTTCTTCTGCTGAGACTCCGAGCCCTCCTCCTCCAACTTCTGTCGCTTAAACTTCGTCCTCCGGTTCTGAAACCACACTTTTACCTGAAGAGGAGAAAAAAACAGAGAGAAAAGAAAAGAAACTTGATCAGTGTCACTAGATAAACCGCGATTGGCCAGTGCGCAAAACCACGCGTAAAAGGGACACATTGTTATTGTAGCAGGGCTTAATGCAAGCAGGCAGCTGTGGAATGAGAATACAAAATAAGGTAAACTGGGATCTGCAGTGGTGATCAGAGAGGACACAACCTCCAGAATAAACATGGATTAATTATATTGTCAACCATGCATTTAAATCCTCAAATTAAAGCTGATATAATATTACTTTTACGCACAAATACTGCACTTAATATGCCCTTAAAAATCAATGATGTTTGGGAAAAGTTAGGTAAAGTAGGTCAACATTTGTTTCGAAAAAATAGTATTTCTGCCTGCATGTGAACTTGTATAAGAAATAAAGGAGTGACATTGTTAACACACAGCTTGACACAGTCCTCTAAATCGACTGAGCTCTGTTAAACGGTACCTCTGGGAATTAACAACATCTAAATCGATACATTGTCTGTTCCTGCTTTTTCACTCGGCAGCCCCCTTTTTATCTCTTAAATGGCAACCGAGGTGCATTTAATAAGCCTTCCGTGGGCCAATTAAAGTAGGTGATGGTCCATTTCTCCCTTCAGTCCCTCCAAAGGCCCCGCCGCCCAGAGCAGCCGCAGCGGACAAAAGACAGCGGCTGATGGGCTCAAACAGCATCTTAAATATGGCAGGGGGAATTCACTGAACCCGCCTCGCTCTTTGTATCGCCTATCCCATAAAATGGTTAACTGGTTAATTTGCCCTCCATTTTGAAAGGCAACATTCTCCCCCCAAAACAAAGTAATTCAACCCCTCCTAAAATGAGGTTAGGCCTATACAATGACAGTGGATCGGATCCAACAGAAAGCCTCTGTCTGCCATTGACAACATGCATTTATGGACTCTGGTCTGTAGAAACAATGTTGTATGCTGATTATTTAAAATTATTGTTTTGCTTGCTAAATGTCTATTCTATGTTGTCATACGTTAAGATACATTGTTTTTATACCAGCTTGATTCAAAATGCATCCTTACGCAAGAAGCCACGTTTATGACCAAAAGTAAAAATATCACATCAAGTCCACCAGCCATAATGGGATATATATTTTTAAATGACTAAATAATTAAGTGCAAATAGGCCAATTCTAATGGCAATAATATGACACAACTCACCAAAAAGCAATATATCAATTTCAAAATAAAATGAGCGCACTGCCCAGGTCAAAGAAAACAGCAACATGTGTTTAATGTTAATAAAATAAAAAATCTTACCTGAGTTTCTGTGAGGCTAAGGGTGTGGGCGAGCTGTTTTCTTTCTGCTCCCACCACGTAATGGTTTTTCTCAAACGCGTGTTCGAGTCGCAGGAGTTGCGAAGGTGAAAAAGCTGTCCGGATTCTTTTTGGCTTTCTTGCCAGCGCGTTGTGCAAAAGGAAGCTCTCTGGGCTCGTTTCATTACCTGGAAACGAGCACAAAACGAGGATCAGTCATGACCTTTCTTTTATTCTGTAAGATATTAACATGTCCATAACAAGCAGGCCTGCGCACAGCGAGGAAACAATAGTGTACAGAGGGCAGACTGGAAATACGGCATGATAACAATACATGAGAAGGAGCTGGATATACGTATTAACTTGAGATCATTTATCCAACACATATGCTATTTTAAATTATTTCCTATTGTTGACCTTTTTCATTTAAAATGTGTGAGACACAGCAGGAAGTAAAGGGATAAAGAAACACAAAGCAGGGGTGTAATCCTGGGCCTATAATTAAATTATCTCAAAAATAGCCTATAAACACTATAACAGGTAAAATGGAAGCAGCATGAACACTTTCAAATAAACAGCAGCTAAAAACACTTTGTAGGCCTACATTAATTTAGAATGCATTTCTTTAAATTGTGTTAATTTTACTTTTATTTGTCAGGAAAAAAAAATACTCTCGAATATAAATACCATAAAATGAGCGAACAAAATCATTAAATAATAAACACATTTTCCTAGTATACAAATGCAAGGGGCCAAGTCAACTCAGTTAATAAAATCCAAATTACCCAAAGATTTTACTCACGTCAGCCTGAAATAATTAGCATAGATTAAATAAATAACAACCCTAATTGCTGCATTTTGTATTTTTATTTAAAATGTGAGTTAAGCGATTGCATAAACTGCCGAGCAACGAGTTGCATTAGTTTCGTTTTTACGCATGAATAAGATCATATATCCAATGCTAAAAAATAACCCCCACTACAGTACAAGTCACCATTTCTAGTAATCTTTTTTTAGACCTGAATAGTCTCTCTAAACAGCTTAAGAAGCAACGGCCACGTTTCTTTTTACATTTTCCTCGAGATTTCCCTTTATTTAAATAAAGAAATCCACTACAGGGTCATGTTCTTAGCGAAATTATCCGGTAAATACGTGTCATATTTTGGCCTGAAATTTGGACATGACATGCTGAAAAACTGCTCTCTATAGCTTTACATTGATTCCTTATATGCTGTCTGTATTCGATGGAGAGAAGGTAATCAATCCCCTGCCGATCGTGCGTAAAAAGCCAAACGAAGCATTTGGATAACTTACCTTGAAATCTGTGACCCAAGTATCTATATCTGTGTAATAACCAGGGGTAGAAAGTTGAGGGGTCCCTTTGCTGGCTGGCAAAAAGAGGGTGCGGACTGTGTGCAGAGGAAAGCGGGTGAGCGGACATAGCGTGCGGCGGGGCCACCGAATGCATCGGGGCGCCAGAGTTCTGCTGATGAGAGACCGCCTCCGCAAACACCAAGTCCGGGTTCGAGTAGACGCCCCTGCCGCCGGAGTGGAAGCCGTTGAGGAAGGGGTTCATCTGGCCGGAGTTTGCATAGCTGAGTGCCGCTGGCCGGATGGGCTCCTCGGTGCGGGACAGCGGTAGAGGATTATCCTTCGCCACTAAAGACTCTATCGTAAAACACCTCTTGGGTGTAGGCTGAAACATTGTCTGATAGTCCAGGTTCCCCAGTTTAAGGTGAAGCTGTGGTAGACGCTCTCGCTTTAAAAAATACTCCACACCCAAGGAAGGAGGAAAGTTTTCTGCGCAGTAAATAAGTTTGCAGTGTCGAGAAAGCCACAAAATAAAAAGAGCTCGGCTACTCCCAGACTAATCCATGGATATGATCGTTTTCCTCGCCGGGTTCGTGCAGGCAGATTTGTTAGTTCATGAGCCTAATTAGCGCTGCAGTCCCATAAACAGCTTCCTCTGAAGGCTGTAATGGCATGGTGATTGGTCGCTGCCACTGCTGCTCGCCTTAAGGTGGAGAAGGGGAAGACGCTTAAAAAGTGCGTCAATGGGAAGCAGGGGCGCGGAGAGGCGGACTCGAACGCGCAACACGGAACGGATTCGTCCAGAGTAGCCCCCCCACACGCGCGCACGCACTTACTCACGCGCACATATCTCCAGGACATTTAACACACTCATCTGGACCAGTAAAGCTTAAGGTAGCCTGCTTATTTGCATTTAATGGCTATGACAGCTTCAAACTGATTTTTTTGTTAGGGGTGGGTGTGCGTGTAGTGTTAGTATTAGCAAGTGATTACTTATAATTATGCACAACAATGTTGCGCAAACATCAAATCAACTCTATTAAAGTCGATGCTGCGTGCTCGGATAATACTCAACAGCAGCTGTTTAATTGGCCTTCATTTATTTCTCCATTTTTAACTATATTTCTGTATTTAATTCTTGTTTGGTCCGAGCTCATTTTAATTTCTTCAGATACTATTAGTACGATTCAAATTAAAGAATGCACTTAATTTCTGCTGGGTGTGATCTCTGGTATACTTTATATTTCGAGCTTTTGTCAATAAAACAGGATAGTGTCAGTCTTCAAATGTCAGTAACACCTTCCCACTTATGAGTCGCTGGTTGCCGTTCAGTGTTTTTGAATGAAAACGCTCAGGTGTTTTTTGGAGGGGCTACCTGTGACTGCAGCTGTCCCCCTGAGAGCAGCACGAGGCTGCAGCCATGGCCGCGCGCCGAGGGCCTCACAAAGACATGAAAAACATTAATAACACGCACAGTTAGACATAAGGCTGCTCATATAAAACCAAAAAACACTAATAATTGAAAGATGCAGCAATAACAATGAAAAAAAAAACGTATTGTGATTAACATTGTATTTATTTATTTTTGAATATATATATTCTTTCAGTTTGTATAGCTTGGTTGCGTGTTTCTTGAGTGTTGGTGGGGATCTTGAAATGCATTTAGAAGGACTTCAGATGCAAGAAAGTTGAAGTCGCAGTCAAAGTAAACATGTTATTTAAGTATGGCATTATTATTGTTGTTATGACTAATAGGACACACTTGTTCATATACAGCTTATGGAGCAGTCGGTTTATTTGTGCGGCCAGGTTAAAGGTCTGTGTAGAATACAATAGGCTGTGAACCAAAGCCTCAACAGCTGTAGGCCTGCATCACATAATACAACTGAATGGACATTGTTAAAGTGTGTCATATTCAATTGTAATTATCAGGAATCAAGCAGTTTGGATGTTTTATTTTCTTTAGTGAATTTACAAAGGTGCCTTTTTTATATATCAACATCGTACCAAATAAATGTCAATGTCTTACACATGACACACATTTTTATTATCTTGATGATTATTTTATCTATTATTAGTAGTAACATTATTCTATACAACGCTTTAAAATGGGGCAGGTCAGCCACATTCAAAGCGATCAGTTGTGACGGAATATTTAGTTTTTGTTCAGTATGGTTGAAAAAATTTTTAAACAACTCTAACATGATGTTATTGGTTTTCTAAGTGGCTGACTCTGACCGCTGCATGCATGTTCATATTTTCGGAGTTTTCCTGAGTTAGCTGCTGATCGTGGACATGAACCAGAGCAGCTCTGACAGGGAGACGCGTGTCCTCTGCACGGAGCTTTACCGACCTCTAGTGGTCAGTTACATAATGGTGTATACGATGGAACCAAAACGGGGCTTGAAGAGCTTTAGGGTAACTTAAAATGATGAAGGGCCAGCAAGTCCACAACATGATGAATAGTTTAGTTTTACTGGTGTTGCACTAGGAAGAAGTTAGGTCAGGTGGATCTAATACTTCAGCTGCTGGGATCCAAGATGTTGAAGTGGACACCTATTTCCAAGTCAAGTCGTACTTTCACAATTTAGTTTTTACAGAGGTACTTAAAATGAATAATAGCATTAATACTTCTACTTTATAAGGTTAGGTTAATCCTCCTACCCCACGTAGGGAACTGTGACATGTTTGTACACTAGACACTAAAATAATAAGTGTGATGCTATCTTTATAGGTGATATATCATTTAAGATGAAATGAACAATTAGGTGGTGAGCAAACATCTTTATTAATAAAGGCTTTAACTGTTGACATGCAACCTGGTTGGGTACCGTTGGTTGCAGAGATAAAACCACACACTGGATATCAGGCGAGATCAATTGAATGCATGCACATCAAGTGTAAATGTATATAGTTCTTGAACAGGTTAAGAAGCATCTGAAACATTGCATGAAGAGCAGAGATCACTAAAGCATTTGACCAACTCTTGTCATTGCCTTTACAGGGAGTTGTGGATCTGTGGCATATATCATATCATATCATAATATATCATAACATATATCATATCATATTATCTATGCAATGGCAATTATTTAAAAAGAGGCAGTTGGTGATGCTCTGAATTTTCATAGAAAGTTGTTGCAGTTAATTATGTTATCAGTATAGTTAGATTTACTTCTTCATGTAAGGTAATAATACTCCTAACCACTGGGGGCAGCTTTGCTTACTCTGATGATTTGCATGAGGCCAAAGTGCACACACAAGTTCATTGGTTGATGTTGTTCTGGCTGGTGGGAGCCTCTGTTTCAAACAACTGTAAAGAAATGGAGATAAAAGAAAAAAAATTCCCCAGGAAAACTATTGTCTATAATTATTCAATTCAAAGTAATAACGCACATGAGTATTAGAATTGTGTGGCCATTAATTTATAACTGGCTGATGGGAATCCAAATTTATTTTTCAGAACCAATTTCATTGAGCCAATTGGATGCAGATGTTGCTCAGCGGCGGACAGTGGTCCAGCCGTCATCATCCGTCTCGTCCTTGATGCGGCGAGCGTTGGCTTTTTCTTCCTCGGTCTCACCCTCTTTGGGACGAACCTCCCGCTTCTCCTCGCCTCCACGACGCCAAGAAGCTCCTTACGGAAACAAGGACGCTCATTAGGAGAGGTTTCAACAGAGACATTTTGATATTACAAGCAAGACTCTTCCTCAAACACAGGCTCTAGCAGAAATTAGGGTAAAAGCGACCTCTGCTGGTTGAACTCAACACTGCTACATAGGTCAACAAGACTTCACATCTTTTAAGGAAAACAAATGAGGCAGCAAAGCTGTATCCCCGATGTTCATGCAGCGGTTACATTTTGAAATCAAACTGCTTACCATCCTCTGTTTCTCTGGGTGGGGCTCTGACTTCACGCTCATCCCGGCTCTCTCTGATCGGACGCTCGATCTGACGCTCGGCAGGACGCTCGATCTGACGTTCGGCTGGACGCTCGGCAGGACGCTCGGCAGGACGCTCGGCAGGACGCTCGATCTGACGCTCGGCAGGACGCTCGATCTGACGCTCGGCAGGACGCTCGATCTGACGCTCGGCAGGACGCTCGATCTGACGCTCGGCAGGACGCTCGATCTGACGCTCCACACGCGGACGCTCGATCTGACGCTCCTCACGCCCTCCTCGACGATCATCACTGTCAGCGGTCTCTTTTCGAGAGTCTCTCCAGCTGCTTCCTCCTTCCTCTGTGCCGGGTCTCCTCCAGACACTCTCCTCTCTGTGAATAGATTGGGAAACTAATTAACACAACTCCTTGCAAAAAACGTAGTCATGATGTCCTCCGCATTGTTACAAAAAGGAATAAGTCTGTGAGGCTCACTTGACTGGACGCCGCTCGCTTGGTTTGGGCTCTTCTTCAGTATCATCGTCTTTCTCCCTGGACTTGTCCCTTGGAGGACCCCAGCTGTCCTCGCGAGCCTTCTCTCGCTCACGCCAACCACCTGCAACACATGCATTTTCTCATCATCCTGCTAGTTAACTAAGACAGCTCTTTCAGTTATTACCAGCTGAAAGGCCACAGGCTTACCAGGCCTGACCAAGGACTTCCGTGCTTTGTCATCCTCACCACGACGTGGAGCCTCTTCAACGCCTCTCTTTCCACCCTTCTCTTCATCATCTCCTCCTCCTCTCCTGGGACCCCAGGTGTCATCCGTGCCTCTGCGAGAACTTCTGTCGTCATCAAAGCCACGCCTCGGGGCACGGTCGTCATCGAAAGCACGCCTCGGGGCACGGTCCTCCTCGAAACCTCTACGTGTACCACGGTCATCGTCGAAGCCTCTGCGTATTGGGCGGTCCTCATTTTCGCCACGGCGGGGGGCTCTGTCGTCATCGAAGCCCCCCCGACGGGGTCCTCTGTCTTCTCCATCCCTGCGGAAACCTTCCGCTCGCCTGACAGGAGCTTCTCTTTCCTCGGTGTCATCCTCCTGTCTCTTTTCCCTGGAGAGCAAAGGTACTGTTAGGGGAGCCTTTTTCCTAATGGTGTTAAAACCAACAGGCACCAACACCTACTTGTCAGGCAAAGCCGTGCGCTTCCTCCACCCTCCTCCTCCTTCCTCCTTCTCAGTGTCCTTTGCAACCTCCTTTTCACTCCAATCCTGTATAAGCAAAACATATCGATCAACACACATTGTGTTATTACAGCACCATCACTTTTTTTTGGCCTGTTGTCCATTATTTAGCACTCAGTTATTCACTCTTGACATGATAGATTTGTGCTCCTTTCCATCATCTAAACTGACAAACTATAATGATAAATTAAAGGTGGATCTCATTAACTAGCAACATGTATACACAGGTGTGACCTTACCTCATTTTATATATTTGACTGATTGAAAGCCATTCATGATGCAGTAAAATAAAGTCAAATTTAGTTTTTGAAAAAACTTTATTTGAATTGTATCTCTATTCCAGGCACTATGGTCGCGATTTACCTTGGTAACATAGCATGATAAACGTATAGAGAAATAACATAGAATTCCAACTGCTCTTGTCAGTAACTGTAGGCTCTGACCATGAGGCAAGAAATAAGTGCTAATCTATTTGTACCTTGGGTTTCTCCTCCGCTGGGACCCGTTTCTCTTCGTCACGACGGCGTTCCCGCTCCTCGATCTCCTGTTGACGAGCGCGCTGCTTTCGTTCCTGCTCCTCGAGTTTGCGCAGACGCTCCTGGTACTCCCGATCCTCCTCCTCTCGCTGCTCGTGTTCAATGCGTTCAGCCTCCTCACGCTCTGCAAGAGAAGAAGAAAACTATGTGTTCAAACCTTTACAAAATGACAGCATTAACACTAGAACCGCCAGAGGTCGCTGTATACCTAAAGCCGCCAACGGATAAAATGTACCCGCTATTGATTTTCAAGGTACAATGTTCTTTTATTTATCACACAGAACTAGAGATGTCCCGATCCGATCACGTGATCGGGGCGGATCATGTGATTTTCAAAAGATCGGAATCGGGAGAAAAAGATCGGGGATCGGGGATTTTTTAAAAATAAATTATTTTTATTATTTTATTTAATGTTACAAAACAAAAATGACCATGTTCACGTCTTAAAGTCATCCTGAGGCCTTAGTTTTGGTTTATAATTACACATCATGTATGTGTTGCTTCTTTTGGGCACTCTGTTGCCAGATTTGAGAGAAATAAGCAACCAAGACCTGGTTGCTTATTTCTCTCAAATCTGGCAACAGAGTGGGAATGGCGCAGTGTCTAATAGTAGCAGTAAGCTAACGAGAGGCTACATTCAGCTGGTGACTCCGGAGAGAGAATATGTCAGGAGTTTGGAAGTATTTTAAAAAGCGAAAGCGAAGGCAGTGTAACAGCCATATGCAATTTTTGCAAGGCGGAGGTTCCGCGTGGTGGAAAGAACAGAGCTACGTTCAACACGACCAATATAATACGCCACCTGAGAAACAAACACCACCAAGAACACAACGAATACAAAGCGGCCACTCAGGTAACGGCACTGAAACAACAAATATAAAAAATAACCTTAACTTGAATGCTTTTTTCCTTTTTTTTCTCTTAATGCATTGCATAAAGATCGGATCGGGAAAAATCGGTATCGGCAGATTGTCAAAATCAAATGATCGGAACCGGATCGGGAGCAAAAAAAGGTGATCGGGACATTTCTATACACAACAGTGAGTTTTGATCGCACAGGGATGAAAATTATACCAATATAATCTGTGGACTCTCAGCTTTTCATATGATATAGTTTGTGCAGATAGCATGAAGTATAAAATATCGCTACCAGTGCTGATTTAAACGCTTGGTGTTAGACTTGTGTTTTGTTAAGGTACAAATCTCTCTATCCATCTATAACTATCTGTAATGTTCTATGGACATATAATTGTCTACATAAACAGACAACGCGGACTACTTCCATCTTTATTCAACTGGCACGTAACCTGCACACATGCATTACGTCCTCAACGTGAGCTCAGTCATCCAAGATCTTGTATTCTCCAAGATGTTA
>NW_011353177.1:0-25694 GCF_000735185.1 Notothenia coriiceps
CAAACGTTTCCTATAGTTGCATATCAGACCTGCACAACGGTCAGGAGGAATTTTGGACCATTCCTCTTTACAAAACTGTTTCAGTTCAGCAATATTCTTGGGATGTCTGGTGTGAATCGCTCTCTTGAGGTCATGCCACAGCATCTCAATTGGGTTGAGGTCAGGACTCTGACTGGACCACTCCAGAAGGCGTATTTTCTTCTGTTGAAGCCATTCTGTTGTTGATTTACTTCTGTGCTTTGGGTCGTTGTCCTGTTGCATCACCCATTTTCTGTTGAGCTTCAATTGGTGGACAGATGGCCTTAAGTTCTCCAGCAAAATGTCTTGATAAACTTGAGAATTCATTTTTCCGTCAATGATGGCAATCTGTCCAGGCCCTGAGGCAGCAAAGCAGCCCCAAACTATGATGCTCCCTCCACCATACTTCAGAGTTGGGATGAGGTTTTGATGTTGGTGTGCTGTGCCTTTTTTTCTCCACACATAGCGTTGTGTGTTCCTTCCAAACAACTCAACTTTGGTTTCATCTGTCCACAGAATATTTTGCCGGTAGTGCTGTGGAACATCCAGGTGCTCTTTTGCAAACTTCAAACGTGCAGATCAGAACACATTTTATGACCAACTTATGCAGAAATCCAGGTAATTCCAAAGGGTTCACATACTTTCTCTTGCAACTGTATGTTCAGTTCATGTTACAAGATGGGGTCAGCAGCATGCAAGATAAAGACTAAGACTGTCCAGGGTTGTACACGTTTGTAAGGTTTCAGGATCAACTCCTTTCGCAAGCTAACAAGCTAATGCTAAGGAAGTTGCTGACAAGAGCACTTAATTTGCACACTAGGAGTTAGAGCGTAGCAATAACATTTTATTTAAAGTCGAGTTTCAGGTTACCTGCTGAATGTAATTTAAATATGCACAGACTTTTAGCTGTGAGAGTCCTTTTAGTTTCTAAATGCAATGTTATGTCCACAAGCTAGCCGCTAACTGAGCTGCGTGCTGTTAGGTGCTGAGCAGGTAGTGTAGGCCACAGGTTTTTAGAGCTTATTGACAAAAATACTGCCTCCTGAGGGCGAATTAACACTCTGAGAGCGGTGAGAGTGAACAAAAACAGTAAAGTTGCACCTGGACAACAACTCACTTTACAGTCAGGCTAACAAAAGCCTATTTTGGTCTTAATATCTAGGTCATCATTGCGAGTGACCTCCTTTCACATTATCATTTGTTGCAGTGTTAAAACTAAATAAAATCTTTGAAGTCTTTGTGAAGGGTGTGCCAAACAGTCACAGGTATTTTTAATATATCTTTAATATTTCAGGTTGAAGCTATGGTGGAGTAATGCTAGATATTACATGATCTTACAAAATGTTGAACCAATAGGAAAGTATCAGTGTAAGATGTCCCGCCCTGACAGGTATAACACAAGTAAAAGGCGAATGAGAGATGTTTCAGTAAAGCGATGCTTGTACATGCTTACAGTCTAATCAGGCAACTAGTGAAAACACCTGTGTGAGAATAGTGATTAAAACACATTTAAATGTCAAAATTATAGACAAAGTTTCTATTTGTTCCAGGGTCGTCAAAAACACAATGTTTTATTTTTTTAAGTTAATTATTCAGATATTATGTAGATATTTTTGATTTTTTTTCGGCTTTGGCTATCAGATGCTTTCTTTTTGAAATGTGGATGTGAAAGTATCAGCGTAAAGCCTTGAAGAGGACACCACCAAACCATGCATCAGCTGCTTCTTCATTTATATTTGAAGCAAGATGGAAGATGTAGCCTAATGCTCATTGAGCTTCTGGAAGTTTTGTTAGCTTATCGCCTTCTGAGGGAATTACCAGTGTTAGTGAGCACAGAGAACATCAAGTTCTTGTTCCTAAAGCATCTATACTACAAGCAAACTGGGTAGATAAAGACATTTTGTTCTTGACTTTTAGCAAAAGTATGGTCCTATTCCAGGTCTAAGCAAAAGCCAATTACGGAATCTACTTATTGCTGTTTATTATATTATGAACCCATAAAAACCTTCAAGTAACACCAAAGTCCGGTGCTCGGCTGGGCAATTGCTGTTCACAATTTTAATAATGGTTGAGAGTTAAAGTCCCAAAATCAAGGTATTTCAAGACCAAAAAAATAACATATGACACATGAATCAGCTCTGCAGACATATGGGGATTAAAGGTCTGCTGATCTTAAGAGACAGTCTTCCTTGCTGTCGCTGGCAGAAGTTGAGGTGCGAGCCTACCTCCCTCGTAGCTCTTCTGATCGAGCTATGAAGGAGGATTGGATGCTGTCCAAAGACATAGTGCTACAGAATCTTCCACGTTGTTACATGAAGAGCAGCCAAGATCCTAAAGTGCGTTGGTGAAGATGGGTTGCCAAAGTTATATTGACATTACTTTATGTCATCTGTGATGATTTTCTCTGGCTTTGATCCAATTGCCTGGTTTATCTGGGAAGCAGATATGTATGAATCTTGATGAGGATAAGAGCATGGGACATAATATGTATAACAAATTATAAATAATGTAACAACACGGCCATTCAAATCATACAAGCTGAGAGTACTGGTTGTTCTTCGCACTGCATGCCTTGAAATAGATGGATTAGGTGAAGGGATCATGTTCTGCTGTGGTAGTGACCAGTGATGGCTAAAATAAAGTAACGTTAACATAGTTAGGAAGAGTGACAGAAACATTTGTTGTGTTTTAAGGAGCACCAATGTCTCTTTTTGACTACTTTGGTACAGAAAAACAATCTATAATATTAACATCAACATTATATTGACATATTATCCCAATATAAAGTTCATATAATGAATATTTGCTAAAGAAAGCAGTTTATCAATGCAGCAGAGCAACCTTAGCATTGAATTGGAATGTTGTTTCTTTCCCCCTTATAAATCAAAGTCTAGTATGGGTCTCCGCAAAATCCTGAACCAAATATCTAGTTATTTTACTGCTAAAATTATTTCGTTTTTTAACTCTGCCAATTAGTGCTGGCCAGATAAAGTAAACATCAATTTATTTATTTTCTGAAAACGTGCATGCTGCGACTGCAAAATTGAAACAATGAGCCAAAATTGACTAAAACGCTTGCTAGAGCTTTGGTGATGGTTCTAAGTGAGTCGAATTGTGCTCTTTGACATTATAAAAAGCCATCTGATCCATTGTTAGCAATGATCATTGCAGGTTTGAAATTGATTGCCATTGATATCCTGAGTTTCCTCAGCCATCAATATTATGCATATCCTGTTCAATAACTTATGTGCCACTAGCTTAATCCTTAACATTGTGGGAGTATCAAAGTCAGAGCATGCTTATCTTACAAAAACATTTATCTATCAGCTTCTACCACTGTGAAAGTTTAGTGCAATGTGCCTCTCTGGTGGTTCCTCAAGTTGCTGCCTGGGCAGAGCGCAGTTTAGCGGGGACAGAGTGGGACAGGTGCCTGGGTTCTGCATGGTTCATCTTGGAGATAGAAATAACCACAATGAGTCAGAGGGTGAAAAGAAGGAGGGATAATTACCCTTCTATTTTCAGGGGGTGTTGCGCTCTTCTCCTCCTTGTGATTGTCATGAGGCTGGCCTGTACCTCTGCTGCACTATTGCTCACATTCCCTGCAACGCTGGGGGACAGTGTGTGATTCGGTATCTCTTTGAAGAGCAAGAACATAAATGCATCAGCACTAGTTCTGATGTCATGCACCCTGCTTAACTCATCAGAGCCGGGAGGAATGATAAGATGTGTAGGATTTGGCAGCATCCAGCGGTGAGGCTGCTTACCCCTCCCTTTAGAAGTTTAGTGGCGAACTACAGTGAGATAAATGTAAAAAAGGCCAACACTAAAGCCAAAGTTAGTTTGTATTTTTTGCGCTACAGTAGAAAAATGGCAGTGCAACATGGCGGACTTTCAGGTGATTTCACACCCATAGTTATGGATAATGAAGTTCCCCAAATAATGGACGATTAATATGCTCAAACACGTGCACAATTCTAATTTTCACACATCAGTGCTTAAAACAAAAACATTAGGAAAGACCATACAGTCAGCAATGATTTTGTATTTCTGGCTCAAAAAACACATTTCCTCCATTTCAGCATGTATTCCTATTGATTAAGGGAACACACTATTTCTGCCTTGCTAATAAACTTGTCAAATGTGACACTTTCTGAGACATGCCCACTCTCACAAATGTTGAGGCATTGACAATTCACTTCTGTCACTACTTCAACCCATTAACATTCAATTAAATTTCTAATAGCGCTTGATTACCTAATTATGTTACTTTAAACAGTCCAACTGTTGCTACTAAAGCTACGGGCCCTCAACTGAGCTCTCTCATGCCTGTTTTTATCGGGGACATCCCCCGGGACACGGAGCCTGCTGACTGGAACGACAGATTAGCAGCTCAGCAGGCAGACAGCGGGGGCTGATGGGGCTTTATTAAGACATTGAATGCATCACTGACTTTAGCAAACACAGAGTTAATTTGTTCTCATTTATGACTTTTTGATTGCCTCGTAATTGCAAGCATGTGTAACTCAGTAAGTCTGTGTGTATGTACATGATGTAAATGTGAGTGCATTCCTGAGCGTGGATGGATTACTGAACGTGACTACCAGGCCCAGCTAGGGCCCCAAAGTGTAAGGGTCCCCCTGGCCTTCCCCTGCAAAATGTAATTCAATGACACGCGTACGAACCTGGAAAAGACTCAAAATGACTAAAAAAGAAACATGAATCAACTTTAACGAGATGCTTGATAGCTGTTAAGAGATATAAAAAATTGAAAAGGGGCAAAACAAACACAAAGAGGGACAAACCGACTATAAAGAGACCCTAAACAACTTTAAAGAGGCACAGAATAACTATAAAGAGGCACAAAAGGACTACAAAGAGGCACAAAACAACAATAAACAGAGGCTAAACAACTATATTGCCAAGGAATCTTGTTGCCATGTAGGAAAGGTGTTGGGGCTTTCCGAATGTCTGCACCCAGGGGCCCGTTGACTAATACTCCGCCTCTGTTCCTGAGTCTTAAAGAGATGCGTATCAGTGAGGTGACCACGGTATCTGGTGACTTTGTCTGACTGACTGCTGACACCTGACTACGGCAACTTGCAGAGGCCAAAATGAACCAGCAGAAGGACAGACAAGGGTATTTTCTGCCTCAGCTTTTACCAAGTATGACAAGTCACTTCTTTAAAACACGTGGAAACAAGCAGAGAAACAATTGTAATAGGCTAAATTACGAATCATTAGTGAATATCCGATCTGTTAACGGTCAAATATGTTTTCATTGATATGACGTAGAATAAAAGGTAAGCTTGTAAAACAACAAGCAACTGAAATGCCAAAGTCCTCTCTTGAGCGTTGACTGAGTTGCACACATGGAAAATGCTTTGAGAAGACAGTCAGACTGAAATAGATCCAGTGGGAAAACTTAACATTTCTGCCAGGTTTTGCATCAGAGAGTGTCTCTTTGTAGCGAGTCAAAGTCACTCGGTCAGTGCCATCACTGCGTTTCTCTCCAGGGCAGAGAATGAGCAGCCAGCAGACTGTGTCCATCAGCTGGTGTCACGCCTCAGTCCTGACACAGAGATCTGCACTGCACTGACACTTTTTTTAAATTATTGAACATTTGTACTCATTTGATCAAATATCTTATTTATATATATATCATTTTTCCTTCATTTATGACCTCTAAAATCAACTCAAAGCTATGTTGTGTTCAAAGACAGACCAAATACTTCTAGATTCAGATATCTAACTGCACTGGATATTTCACACACACAATGCCTGCTTATGTTACTCCATACACGCACCCCACAGCACTATAACCCTAAAATATCATTACAAAAATAAGATATTAACCGAAACTCAGCCATACCTGCAGCAGACAGGGCCAGCAGAGACAGCACGCAGCACACAGACAGCAGAGACTTCATTTTGGCTGCCAGGGGCCTTCCACTCATCTCCCACGGCTATATATACTGCCCCGCTGAAGGGCAGAGGGCATGCCAGTGGAGGTGGTGATTGGAAACTGCAGCCATGTCAGCCATTGTGTGTCGGAGCAGCTGCCTGGCCCTGTCAGGAATGTTGAAAGCAGAGAGAAGCAGGAAGAGACAGGCCGACCGTGCTGCAGTCTTGTAGTTTTACCACTAATTATGTTAAAGTCGTTGATTTTAATGAGCTTATGTATAGAGGTGGGAAGTGGAGTACAAATACTTAATTTCTGTACTTAACTACATTTTTCTTATATAATTATGATTTTTTGACGACTTTTTACTTTTACTTCTTTTTTAACATAAATACCTGTACTTTCTACTTCTTACATTTTCAAAACAGGTTTGTTACTTTAGTTTTAATCTGTGTTTGGTGGCATGATCATTATTATTTAGAGCAGGGGTGTCCAAACTATGGCCCGGGGGCCAAATGCGGCCCATGGACCATTTTGAATCGGCCCTCAGCAAATTAAAAAAGTATAATGGAATATGGCCCACAAATCAATCAATCAATCAATGTATATTTATATAGCCCAATATCACANCACAAATGAAACTTGTGCTTGTCTTATATTGTACTTCTTAAATATTTGCTAATATTTTAACATGATCCGTGTATCCATCATTTCCTGGTCTTCTCTAAAGAAGAGGGACCAATTAAAACTGTCATTTTGCCGTTGTTCAGCATCGAAACATTCATTAGCTAACAATTACATTATTGTTCTATTAATATAAAGGGAGGTCAGGTACTCTTTAAAACAGTTGGTAGTTATGGGTACTTTTTACTTGAGTAAAGAAGTTGAGTCAGTACTTCTACCAGAGTATTTTTAAACAGGAGTATCTTTACTTCTACTTGAGTAAAGGATGTGTGAACTTTTGCCATCTCTGCTTATGTATACAGATTTTAACTTCTAATTGTCGATAGCATCCAAGATTGAATTCATTGCTTTCTACACCAATGCTCAGTCACACAAAGGTATGCTTTTTCTTTGGTTTATGAACATTTCTCAGTGAAAGATCTCTAGTAATTGTTTGTATACTAAAAGGAGATTAATATGAGGCCTGTGCGCCAGCTGTGTTTATCACAAATGTGAACTCCAGGCTGCAGACTTCTTTCTGCTGCTGCCAAGTGACTCACTCAATGTGGCCCCCTAGTGGATATAGGAGGTTTATACCATTCAGGATTGAAGTAAAGCAGAGGAAGCAAAAAGGGTGTAATAAAAAAAGTACAAATTTATTTTTTTTCAACTTTACAAAGGCCTGTTTACCCAAGTTTTTTTTATAAACAAAATATAACCGCTTCTCATCGACCTGGACTGATGGGAAAAATAAAAATCACAAAAATATAAAAAATGCTTGTCACCAAAAATGTAAAACTGGACAAGAAAGACAAAAAATAGACAGAAAAGCAGAGCACAAAAAACAGCTGCCGAGTTGAGTCACAGCATGGAGTTTACAAAGAAATAAAAAAAAAAGTCTTCCTCATCATTGATTCAGGCAGTACAGAACAGCAAGTGCTTCATATCAAATATCTCAAATTCCACCAAAAGACAGCAGTGCTGCAACACAATGTACAGGAACATTTGGGGGAAGTGTTCAGTTGAACAATCACGAACCTCAGATTAAAATCAGCATGTGGCTTAACATTAACCAGCAAAACACCAAACCCTTAAACAAAGTTTCACAAACAAAGCATGAGAATATCCCACCATGTTTGGCATGAGAAATACCAGCTACTCTAACCAGAAATAAAACTGATGTAAGTTAATAGTGTCCCCAAATCTATCAAGTCAACAGAGTTTCACAATGAATTAATCAGTCATGTGTTCATGAAAGAAAAGGAAACCTTTAAAAAAAAGAAAAGTAAGCCTGCTTTAGACCAGAGAAAACAGCAATTAGTAACATGCATTCAATTGGCAACAGAACATATAAGAGATCAAAAGACGGATACAAATCCAAATAAAAAGGAATGTTTACAGCATCAAGTCAGCGTATCAAATCGAGTATGAGAGGAGGGAGGCTCCAAGCAGGGATTTCCAGTCAAATTCCCAAGAAATATAAGCAACATAACATGAGGCGGACAGACCTGGTGCATTTTAGAGAGAGGAGATCTGAAAATCTATTCAGTGCTTTTCTTTAGAGTGTTGCACTTTGTGTGGCTTCTGGAAACATCACTATCAGCTTGCTTAGTTTTCAAACTACCCAGGCTGATCCTAAAGCTTTTTGGGTTCATTAAGATGTGACCTGCCTATTTTTGAAGCTATTTTCCATTTATGTTATCAAATATCACAATGAAATCACATACAAATCTGCCATCACCCCCCTGCACCACAACTCAATAAGCTATTCCAAGATGTGGAAATGACGCATATCATTTTCTGCTAAAATTCACATACTTAATAAACGTTATTCTCTTGTGAAGTTAGATGGCGAAAAGCACCTTGCGAGTAGTGACTACATTCTTTCATACAAGCATGTCCCGTTTCATACATACTGTATACTGTAGGTGTAATGTACACACCTATCAACGGTGCATAGATAACTTCACCTCACGTATTAATGACACCAACAAACATACTGAAGATGGAATTGCATAAATACCAAAACACTAGTGCATAGTCACTGAAAGCATCAAACCAAGACTAGTCAATAGACTGGAAGTCTTTGGAGGAAAACCGGAAGCCTTCATGCAAAGAGAGCATGAGAATCTATTCAATCTGTTTCAGATTTCAGCCAAATTATCAAATGGCGCATTTCATAAGAATCAGTCACTGTGTGAATTACTTTTCCTGCTATGAACCAACATTTGGTTCGTATTTTTGTTTTATTCATTTATTACATTAGGGGTGCAACAACCACCACCAGTATAAGAAAAAAATAATGGGGCTGGCTTTAGTGGATTTCATTTTAAATCTCATTTAAAATCAGACTCTTAGAATTCATCTCAGGCATCCGGTTTTCTGTGAAAGCCCGACAAGCCTCCGACTTTGTGTTGTTAATCTCAATAAAACAAAGTGTTCACTTTCGACATTCAGTAACCCTGACAGAAAATAAAAAAAGGTTAACAAAAACATGTTTAAACATAAAAAACTAAAGGACGATATAAATTGTTCAACAGCTTATTTTAAGGGCTTATTTAGATATTAAAAACACAACCTTTTTCAAGTAAATTCAGACATAATTCCATTCCACATATATCCTCAAATTAACTTTGCAATTAAATTTTGAATTAGAACTTTTAATTTAGAAATGCCTTCTGTTGTAGTTTAAAGTTGGGTTTTGTGGCCGCTGGCGCTAGAATATATCCTAGCAAACATAGAAAAAAACGAACTAATTAAGACTGGGAAAGAAATACCTGCAACTCCATATCCCTTTTAAGAATCGAGAGCTGCTTTCTTCTGTGTTGTTACATTCAAATCTCCACCCTGAAAGCTCCGTCAATTTGTAGCAGAGATAATACTGTGCCAGTGGCGACAGTTAATTTTGATGCTGCGCCTGCATGGAGCGCACATTAGCGCACGTGAAGGACGGACTGATGCTGGTAGCTTTTTACACGAGGAGACGTTTTCAAGTAGCCACAGACCGGCTCTGACATTGAAAACCCGCCTTTTAGAAATCCCACAGGACCACCTCTACACGCTGACCACCCTAAGTATTCAATCTTCTTCTTTTCTTTTTTTTTTTTACAGTACAAGACTGACACAGAGCTTAACCACTGGATTTAGGAGTTTGGATAATGCCAAAGAAAGATTTTTTTTTAAAAGTAGTCGAGCTCCTGGAGGGAATCTTACAGTGAGTAGGTATTTTTAAGTGTTTGTGTGTGAGAGTTCATGGGGTGGATCAGTTCATTGAGCAGTCCTCGCCCTCCGTGTCCGTGTCTGTGTCCGAGCAGGCGGTGTCCATGGCGATGTGGGCGGGGCTAACGATGACAGCTCGTCTCTGCTCCTCTTCCGCGCTCGCTCTCCTTTCCTGAGCGCGCTCAATGTGCTGGATAGCCTGAAGAAGAGGGAAACAATATCCAGTCTCTGTCTCGTTACTGAGTCTTATCTTAGGGTTTTTAAATACCAACAGTAAAGAAAAAAACTGTTGCAACACCTGATAATAAAGAATGTTTGAATGGATTGGTAACAGAGCTTTCTTTGTTAAAAAATTAATTACAGATGCAATAATATTTGTATTTTTTCCCCTTCAGTGTAATGTCCTGAGAGAATTTGAGTTCTTTCTATAAAACAGCTACGCGTTGAATATGTCCTTGGCTTTTATTATGAAAGGTAAAGAACGGGAGGTAAGAATCTGTTTTGCGCTGCCTTTGTGATGATTCAAGGAAGTTATAACCTCAAAGCCTTTATGTTGTCCAATCGTAAGAATTTCATAACCCCCAGCTACACTACTACCATATGTTGCTTTTTCACTGCTTATGAATGTACTCAAAACAACAGTTGGAAGAAATGTATTATGAACAATGAAGAGGGCCTGGTGTGCAAAGGCCTTTGGGGTGAACACAATAACATTCACTATAAGCTGTTAACATAAGAGTATGAAAAATATAAACAAAGTGAAACGCACTCCTACCTGCACAATAGTGTCCAGGTTCTGTCTGGACGTAGACACAGTGCTGGGGTGGACTGACGGGCTCATGGTCACCACGGTGACATGATGATGGGGTTGCTGGGTTAGTGTTGGGGCCGGGACGATGACCGTGGGGTGGTGGGTCGGGGCGGGGGGAGTGGGGGGAGCCAGCACCTGGAGGACGGACAGAAAATGAACAAAATGTTACTACATCTGAGACGGTCACTGTTGAGCTCTGCATGACGTAGTTTAAAACACTCTCACTCCAGCAGTTTGTGAATTGCAAAGTGGATGCCTCAGTGTGTGTGTGTGTGTGTGTGTGTGTGTGTGTGTGTGTGTGTCTCTGACCTGTGGACTGTGTGGTCGTCTGTCGGCTGCGTGGATCTGCTGCAGCCTGAGCAGCGTCTGGGTCTGGATGAGCGCCTGCTCCTCCTCCTCCTCCACCTGCTGAGTGATCACCTTCAGACGGTCCGGCAGCAGCTGTGTGTTCAGAGCGCGCACCTGCACACACACGTTAATTATATTAACAACAAGAAATTATAGCAATGAATTATATCTATCATTTACACTAAAACCCTTTAACTAACAGACAATACAATACAGTTGAATAATAACATTATATATGGTAAAAACGAAAGTACAATATACAATACTTTGGCATTGTGCGATATTGTTATAACCCTGACACTTATCATAAAAGTCATTCATCAAATATACTGGATTCCCCAGATGTAATTAAACTCTTTGGAAATATCTCAACCCTGCACCCCCCCTACTGTTTGCTTTCCTCTCTCGCTGCCCATTAGTTTCTGTTTGTCTTCCCCACCTGTCCCCATTGCATCAACCTGCTGTTCAGGTGGATCCAGGATGCGAGCTGTCAATAATGGTCTGTCTACACCTCCAGCCACCTTTCTGTTAAAGTAGCTGATAATCATGTCAAGGACCCAGATACTGATGATACTTGTGAAATGGAAATATTGGTCCGTGTGCGTTGATAGTTAATGTTCACTGTGACAGGATATTGTAAAGCCTGGAGATGTGACCTCACTCGTAGTAGTAAGAGAACCCATCTCAAGGTAGCAATATTGGTGACATTTTCTAGCATTCACAACTTTTTTTAATCAAGTTTTGTAAAGCATTTAAAGTTATTATATTTATTTTGTAAAGCAGATGTATCAATTAGCACAGGAACAGCATCAGTCAACTAACACGGAAATATCCCAAGCATAAAATAGATAAAAGAGAAATAGATTAAAATTAAATGCCTGACGATAAAACACCTTCTGTTGCATTCCTGAAGTACATTTTCAGGAAAGGTTTTAAAATACTTTTTAGCCTCATTATACAGAATATACAGCAAACTTGTTTTTCTCGAGGTGATTGACAATCAAGTTAAGACCCATTCAAGTCACGTCTGCTCTTTTTGTCTCACCTGCTCGTCCAGCTGCATGCGAGCCGAGCGCTCCTTGTCCAGTTGCTGCCGCAGCTCTAACATCTCCCTCCTCACCTCCTCCACCTTCTCCTCCTCCAGCGTGTCTGGAGACCCGATCCCTTCATCTTTCTCCTCGGCTCGCCTCCTCTTGGGCGATGAGCCGCTGAACTCCTGGAGAAGAAATGCAGATATTAAGTTAAATATGTAAAGTATGTTAATGGGGGATGCTTTAAAATCTAATTAACAGTCAGTCTGCACAGCTTGAGGTGTTTCCACTCTATTTAAAACGACACATGGTGCTTGTGCACAAATGGACCAAGCAGCCATTTGAGCTAATGGGCTGTTGGGCAAGAAAACCAACCGGACAGGGGACCCAACAGCAGGGTAAACAAAACAAACAGGTCAACACACATTTTGTTACATGGCTGCATATAGATTGAGCAAGTACTTTTTCCTTTGCCCACTTTTCCAAGCTGTGCAAATATGGAACACCAAGTTATATTAATGTGCAGAATACACATTTTTTTTAAAGAAAAGTATTTAGCTCCATGTATCTTTAACTTCATTGTTTGGCTGTAATTCTTGTGAACGAGTATACTACCAGACAACAATAATAGAATTAAAGGTCAAATTAAAAGTGATGAAAGTTCAAGGTGTTAATATAATTTAAAAGGGAAACGTAAGGCGAACTGAAAGATAGCAAACCAGTTTGAGATGGTTGAGTGTTAGGAGTAATGTAAAGTATGAAAGATGTATAACAATTTAACAATTTAGGATGTTACCTGGATGTAGCGTTTGAGCTGGTTGTTCTGAGCCAGGAGCGTGGTCTTTTCCTGCTCCAAGGCAAAGATGTAGTCTGAAGTCTGCTGCAGGATGGCCGCCTGAAAAAAAGTAAACATGAACAACACAGTGCATGGGCAACACTGAAATGTCAAAGATTTTCTCTTCTGTAAAGCAGTCAAAAAGACTGGCAATCATTTAGAGCTTGATCGTGCTGTGTCATGAGCTACAGTTTGTGCGCTGTCTGCACCTTGCTAAGTTTCTCTCCGTCTGTGTGGGGCAGGAGTGTTTTGAGGGACTGGAAGCCAGCGTTAATGCTCTGCATGCGCCGGCGTTCGTTGCTGTTGGCGATCTCACGGCGGATTCTTCTCTCCTGGTCCTGAGCCGTCTCCGGACTGAGGGGGATGTTGGCAAGGCTGAGGTAGCAGGGTCAAAGAGAGAGACGATCATTAGTCTGTCCATTCGGGCTTTGTGCCCAATGAGCAAGGTCTAAAACATAATGGTTTTTATTGTCTACCACTGTGGCACTGGCAGGCAGTAATTTTTTTGTGAAAAACGTTTGAACTCTGTCGTCAGCTCTTCTCGGACACACATTTGATCATTCTTATTCAGTTTTAGGGGAGTTTTAAGACATGTGCACATCAACTTACAACAACTGTTCTTGGTCATATAAACATAAATCAGCAATATAACCAGCAATCAGCGGATCTCTGTCTCCGTAAACCTTTAACCTTGAGCCCTAACTAGGCTTTATTCTCGACATCACCACATTCCTCAGTCGAACTGACTAGAGATCTTTGAGTTTGGCTGAACTCGGTGCTCCTTCACCCCACGAGGTTGGGTGTTATGGTAGCAAAACCTTCTCGGTCTTGTTTACTCAGGGGGAGAACTACGCCAAGCATTAGGTCTAAAAATGACCATGGTGCCAAGAAAACAGCAAGAACCCAAAGAACCATATCTGAGATGTTTACAAAAATAAAAGAGGTCAGACAGAGGACAAAGGCGCACATGGCCATATTTCTACAAAAGATTATTGGTGATGTGCAACCCTGTCTAATGTTCAGATCCAAACCTAGAAAAAGGTGTTGTTTATTTTGAAAGACCCAAGTTAAAACTTCTCATTATGAAGGTAGCAGACTGATAAAGCTTATCAATATTGAAGGCTTAATTTGGTCTATTGGGATTCAAGTGTTTATCTCTCTTAAATTATGTATTGTCTTTAAGAAAATATATTGAGGTCCACTGGCACTTCCAAATATAACAATGTGCAAAGTGCGATGAAACTGAAAACTTCCGAATAAAAGCAGTCAGGTGTAAAGGTCAAAGCCAGATTGCAGTACATTATTACCAACTAATATATATAAATGTGCTTATACTCATTTCCATTAGTAAGGCTTCCTTGGCGCACATATTTACTCCTGTCTGTTGACACACATCTGTCAGATCTCCGCCCAGACAACAACATGTTTACAACACATTTTTTAACGTTAACAGTTAAAATCAGCTGGTCTCAGCTGTAGGTGCAAGGGAGCTGCGGACCACCAACATGGCCGCCGGAGGGCGCGTCTGGCAGTCTCGAGGCAGCCGCCTGAAATGTGACTCCTCCAGCAGCAGCAGCAGCAGCAGCAGCTGCAGGCCCCCTGGCATCATGGAGAACAATGCTTTGTACCGTTAGCACAAAGCTAGTACCTACTCTCCACTCTGCAGCTGAAGGATGCATATTTTTGGTGGCAGTAACACTTTAAAGAAGCCATGTCTCGGCTAAACAAGCTAGAACATATGATACAAATTAGAAAAACGAGTGCGTTGGGATTGAATACGAGTGCGTTGTGATTGCTAACTAGCTAGCCAAGCTAAGCTAATTTTAGCTCACGACACAACGATGGCTGCTGCGCGGAGCATTATTCAACTACGCACATAATAAAGCCGAACCGCACACACATGCAATAATAACAACTACCAATGCATTTTACATATAATAAATGCGGTGATAATCGTAAAGGGTTTGGGGAACTTTGTCGTTAAAACGTGTGTTTTGGTGTATAGCAGCGAAGCGGCGGGGAACACGTAAACTACCACGTGGTTCGTGTTCAACTGGAAGCAAATGTAGATTTCATGTCTTTGATTTACATATTTCTGAGTTGAACGATCAGAAACATATCCTTTATGTTATGACATGTTATTATTCCGGCCAATGTAATAACATCAGTTTAAAAAATCCGAAATATCCTCTCCAACAACAACAGCAGCTGGCCAGCGAGCTGCTAGTTTCTATAACCATGCTCCTGCTGGCAAGACATCGCAGCGAGGCTAACAGCTAGCATGCTAACTGGAGTCAGGCTGCATCACGCACGCATACACCACAGCGACACGAGGGAGGATTTGTGCAAGCAGCGCCGTATCAACAACATTTTTTTTTATCTACACACCTGCAGAGACCGCCAATTACATCCTTCTCCGTCTTCTTGAAGTGCTGTAAGGACGGGATCTTGTCGGTCGGCATCATGAAGTATTCCATGCTTTCAAAGACTCCTTCTGTACTCCGTGTTTTCTGTTTCTTTTTCTTCCTCCACTGCTGTCCTGGTTAAAATATTAGGATGTACGTTCTTGGCACAAAGCTCTCTCTGAACTCCTCAATGGCGCATATCTAAAATACCGCTTCAAAATCTTCCAATCTGACGAATACTCTTAGAAAAATAAAAAGTAAGTTCAAGCTGTGTTGCTTCCCACAGCTGATGGGGTTCCCTCCAATGTGTGTGTGTGCGGCTTCTTGCCTCCGCCTACTACGTGTGTCTGTGTGTTAGTCTGATGCCTCCGCCTACTACGTGTGTGTGTGTGTGCAGCTGATCTGTGTGAGGCGGGAAACAGCTGGTTGGAATCAGAGCCCGTTTTCCGGAAAGCAGAACAAACAGAGCAGAAAGACAGCGTGGATGTACAAAGAGAGGCACTGTGTGGCTGCAGTGCTTCAAAAACATCAGACAGAGAAGGAAAGCTGGCAGTGATCAAATATAATAATAATAACATCTGTGTAATAGCAAATGTAGAACTAGATTAGAACTAACAAACATCAGTTAACAAGATAGTCTGTTAGACAACCTATTCTTTAAATAGTTTGCTACAGTAAGTTATCTAAATGTTTGACTTTAATTATGTGATTATTTAGAATTTACTGTACTGCAATACACTGTTTGCTTTTAAATGAGCAAATAATAATTAATTAAAAATCCATATATATTTGTTTTTAAGTTGGTTACTGACTGGACACAATTAGAAAAACAGGCTTGCCATGTCATTATTATTATTATATTTATTTGCAAATATGTTCAGTAATTCTGAAAACTATTGAGAAGAAACTGAAATGATTGTGCCGATGGTAACCCCCCCCCCCCCCCCTGGCTCCTATAGTTTAAGTTTGGTCTGAATTGAGATTTGAAATGAGCCCTTCTGTCACATTCCGTCTTTATATTTTTAATGTTTCTTTGTCATTTAAACTAGGACGTTTTACAGTTGTTTTACAAAATGTAAAACACACAATATGTTTAAAGCATCAAGACATCAGCCAATTAAACAACTTTCTGCAACAAAGATAATAATACCGTTTTATAATATAATCCTAGGCACTACCAAGTGTCAAAAAACTTGTTAAATTACTCATCACATAGGCCTACATATTACACAGTCTATGATTTAAACACACATTAGAGAAATATTATGCACAACTAATTTATGGATATAGCACATGTCATGTAAGTAATTTCTTGTTTATGTTATTATTACATATTTAATCCCTTTGATTATTTGAGAGCAATAATTGCAGGCACCACTTTAAAATTAGGTAATTTGTGATACATGTGTAATTTTAAAGAAAACGTTTAAATTGATTGATTAATTCTTTACTAAAAAACTATGAAAGATTCCAGCTGGCAGGTTACATAACTGTTCACTGTGCAGGGAGACCGATGTAAAAGGTTATGTATACATACCATATCCAGCATAGTACAGCAGGGGGCAGTAATGCATTATAACTGCTGCTGGATGGGAAGGAGAATGAAGCATTTCCATGTAAAGTCTCTAAAAAGCAGTGAACATGTAAAACTACGTTCTGAATAGATACAAAAATAACCCTAGGATATAATAAAATGGTACATTTTGGATATAATGAAAACAATTAAGAAAATGAATCAGGAGTTGACAATACAAATCGAAATGTTCGGATGTTAACGATTAATTGCCAAGTTAAAAATAGCAAACCAAATTAAAAAAATGTTTAATGAAGAGACTCAACCAATTTAATATGAATCAAATGTGTGTCTGTAATCTGCAAGACAAGATTTGTCACGGATTTAAAACCCCAGGAATGACTCCAATTCTTTCTTTTTTTTGGAACCAAATTGCAACTAATCTTTATCTACTGTCACTTTTCACATTGAACATGTGCTCTTTTATTAAATAAACTAAATGCTTTCATTTTAAGTTGTGAGTTTAGTGTTTTTGACCCTAAGAAACACTGATGCACTAATCAATAACAATACTCCACAGCTCCTCTCTCTGCTCCAGAGGATTTAATAAAAAAAAATATCCCAATGCCCCCCCCCCCCCTAAACCTAGGGGAAACACTGATGTGCATATGGTAGCAGTAACTTTACTGTATTTACCCACCTTATCGATTCAAATGTTTAAAGTTTTAAATTCCCCTAAATGCAGAGTGGTTTGTTGTTAACTGTATATTTAAAAAATACAAACATGTTACTTTTTGATGTTTCTTAAGTTTTTATTATTTACCATGCAATCTTGCTATACAGACCATAACAAAACAAAACTTTATATATTGTACAATGAAAAGATAAATATTTGGTCTTCGTTCCACCTTATAGATACAACAACAACAAAACATTTTCAAACCTATCTTGTTTAAATATGACAAACACAAAGCTAAATATACAACCTTCCTCCATGAACCCTAAAATAGGATATATTATTTTGCAGGGGGAATAAAACAAACGTGTAGTTGAAGGCTACTCTTCATACACTTAATCCTACATTAAGATATTGTAGTGTCTAGTGAGTTCAGTTAAACGTCTCCAGCAAAATGCTTCCATCATTGCTCAACACAGCTCTGCTTAAAAAAACCTCTTAATGGCCCAAATGGATAAGGATGAGTAGCATTGAAGGAGATTAGATACATCTGCAACGGCAAGTGCGTGTTTTTGACAACTACTCATTTGGAAATTGAGCATATAAAGTCAGACTGCAGATTAGTAGGCCCAAAACAGTAGATTTATACATTACATCTTTAACACTTTAACAGTGTAAAGCCATTTCAAGACAAACATATGTACAAGTATAAATCCATTCAGAAAAGCTTGGAATTCTTGAAGATGGTAACAACGGGGTAAACACTTTACATGATAGGAAATAAAAAGGAATGCAAAGTCAGACAAGATCTCCGGAGCATGATTGTCAGTCTCATGTATACATCTCCCTTTAGACAATCTGATAATTGAACGTTATGATAAATCATGTAGCTGGATGTTGCATGTCACACTGGATACATTTGGACAGAGCAAAAATATGTTGTCTGATATTTTTGATTTGTCAAAGCTTAAACTGAGTATCACTGAGCTGATGGGACGCCTTCTGCTGGCACTGATGGTCGGATCCTCTTGGCAGCAGATTCCTCCACTGCAAAAGTGTAGTTATACTGGAAAAAAGAAAAAGGGAGTATATATTTGAGGGGGAAATGCCATGTTGTTAATGTAAGCGTTACAGAAATTGAGCATCAATGTGACCCTACCTCGTTTTTAATGTCTTGGAGAGACTTTATACGAATGTTGTTCAATTGGGAATTCAGTTGAAGTGCCTGAGAGAGATATATTTCAAAGTTAAGGATATGTGTTTAAATCAAATGCTTGAGGCAAAAGGAAAAAACAAGAGATAATGTGAGGCAGAAAACAGCTGTAAATCACATCCATTTGTTGTTGAAAAAGTCAGACATACTGTGCTGTTTGCCTGGATATCAAACTTTGGGTGAAGGCTAAAGGGAACTCCATCTAGAGCTGCAGATGGAGTGGAGATGGGGAACAGTTAGGTGTAAGGCTGCCTGCAGTGAGGAATTGGAAGAAGTTTACTGTGATTTAGTAGAGCTTGAGTACCTGTGAGTCCCGGGATGCTGCCGTCAGCAGATTTGTCCCCAGTATCTTTGTTATGGAGGCTGTGGCGTCTCTGGCTCAATTTGTTATTCGGCAGTGGAGGAGGAGGGTTGCTGTGCAGAAAGATAAATAGGTGTTCATGTCAATAGTAAAATATTTCCAGAATACAAACTGTAGAGCAGCCTGCAGAAAATGCAGGCTGCACTTGCATTTTCATAAGAACTTCAAAATATTTTTATGAAGAGAAGTAAAATGTGTATGTTTATCTCATTGTCTTCAAAGTAAAAAAAAAACGTTTTCCAGTCATTATTGTTATTTTAATGGCTGTATTAAAAAAACATGTGCACCAGAAAAGCCAAGATTTCCCCTAATAAACAATGAAAAATAAAAATAAATTACCAAAATATTGATTATTTTCTCTATATTAGATATCAAATCAAGAACAGTACCTGGGTCTGAGGGGCAGGGGAGCGACCGGCTGATCAATTGAGAGTTGGCGGAGGTCCAGGCTCACACTGCGGGGCTTAGCTTGGGGCATGGGGTTGGAGAAATGTCCCTTTCTGCACCACAGCACGTAGCCATGGACATCTCTGGAGAAAAGGCACATGTGACACATAAAAAGCGTTAATACAAATTGAGTCCAATTTGTCTTTAAATGACTAATTTCTGACAACAGACCACCGTCCGACTCACATCTCAGGTCTACAATCCTAATAGAGGATTTCTAACTGAACAAATACACATCCCATGTGTGTGTATGTGAAACTACTAACCCCACATATGTGTAATGCTGCAACATCATTTTGCTTTTGGCAGTCACTTTGATATCCAACACAGCTGTGTCCACACTGCCCACCGGGACCATGCGTATACACACACGCTTCTTCTTCCAAACTGAGGCCTCTGGAAACACACACACAAATAAATACAGAGACTGTCCATCAGACTGTAAGGGAAATCAGTAGTGAATAAATAAGACATAGAGAACAGAGAGGCAAACTTTTCTGGAGTTTATTCCGTCAAATAGAAATTTGAACTTGCTAACGGCCAGAATATGTGATTTATTTTTCATGTCTAAGACAAATCAGAACAGTTGGGAAGAAAAGGAAAACCAGAATTGGTGAAACAAACATTTTCATTGTTTCGAGGGCTGAAAATGAAATGAATTCATTATGAAGGGTCAGAAGTCCCTTACAACAGAACAGAATGTAAGTGTGTATGTACTCACTCGCTTCAAGGTGTTCTGCTATGAAGCAATAACCGTGAGGAATAGAGTCCTTGTCTGAAATAAGCCGAATGTCCGACACTACCATCCCACCTTTCAAGTCCTAAAGAAAGAGAGTGGGGAGGGGGGAGGGGGGAGGGAGAACTTAGGGTTGTTTGGAAACAAACATGCATGATGTAATGTGGTAATGAAAACAAACAATGGGTTATTAAGTGGGGAAGTGTATCTTTTTATGTTACCTTGCTGTAACAGAGGTAATATCCAGATTTCATCGCAAAGCTGCGTGTAAAGTTTGCTGTAGCGCCGTCTTCTGTGATGCTGATCTGCAGAGGGACAGAGAGATTTGGGAGGAAAATGGGTACATTTAGATTTTCATACTACATCTGACCCAAGATTGACTCAGTAATGAGACTTTACCATTCTCATGATTTTTGTACTAAGCAGGCAGTTGAGAAAAATCGGTATTTTGTAAAGTCAACACGATCCACACATAGCTTAAAGTCAACAATATTTCCGTATTCTAACAACATTCGGTAAGTTGGAAAGGATGGCAGTAGAAAACTGTATCTGTTGTTATTTTAAATGGTGCCTTTTGTGATCAGCTATCAATCTATGAAAATCTCCATATTTGAGAGGCTAAAAACTACGATTTTCAAATTACATATTACTTCATCAAAAACATTGATTATCAAAAAGCTTGTTTTTATGTTGGTTGACTAATTACTAGTTGACCATTTGCTGCAGATCTTATAATAAGTATATATACCAGAGTGAAATCTTTGGGGCAGGTGCTGCTGTTGGAGGTCCACGCTACTGCTGCGACCGGCCGGACGGCACCGTGCTCCATAAGAGACATCTGAGGACGAGGGAACGAAAATAAGTACAGAAAACAAGGAAGGCTCGGAAAGAGATGACAACTATATGAGTGCTTTAGTGGTGGAGACTAGCACTTTTAAATCCTGTTAGTCCTGTTATTTGACTGAGACAATAAACATTTCATTTCTACATTACATATGTATTTCTTGTCTGTGTGTCATAGTCTGCTTTCTTTGTGATTGCTATTGTGAAACCAAATATTTAGCTCTGTCCATGTCACGAAAGGCGTCAGACTCTCAGTCAGGCTAAGAATTCACGTTATTCCCTAAACTGCATTGTTATAAAACAGAAAGATCCTATTCAGCCTGAATAGTTGTGTTATCTCTCCATGTGCAAGGACAGAAAGAAGCTATTCACTGCAAGAATGTGTCCCAACTACAGCAGGGAGGAGGCACTTCATCCCCTGCATTTCTCTATTTATAACATTATATTAGATACAAAAAATGTTTTGCCAAACACCCCGGTGCTGGGAGAAAGTAAGGGTTCATATGGATGAAATCCTTTTCCAAGTGATATGTTATTTATATTAAAATGATGATACACATCAGGAAACAGGTAAAAGTGTTTTTTTCGTGCAAATAAAAACAATTATTTGAATTTTCTTCTACATTCAGTGGTATTGGTAAATGATGGAGTCTCTTTCAGGTACGTCAAAATATCTGATGGTTTACTACACACATCTCGCCTAGTTTGTCTAATGGTAGCATAAATATTATCTTGTTGCATACCCTTAGAGTACATATTGCTTGTGTCTATGAAGTAAAGAGATTGAACCTACACAAAATATAATATTTGACTTGATTATCAAATGCCTATTAACTGACAATTCTCTTTAGTTTTCACAAGAAACAACTCATGATAAAGCCTAAAATAAGTAGGTAAGAGATGTGCAATTGAAATGAACAAAATGTACAAATACCAATAATAATTATATCTTTAAAGTGTAAAATGTAAGCGAGGACAGATGTGGAAATGTTTAGTTTTTTTTTTAATAATGCTTCACTTACCAATAATTTCTTACGTAATACTTATTGTGCGAACTCTATTTTGGTATCAGGGTGGGAAATTTGCTTTGACAGTTTAATTGCTTTACTAGCAACTGGGACATTGACGTTATCACTCCTATATCTTGCTCTTAGTAATTCAAGTGTATTGTAATAGAGTTTTGGATAGGAAGACATGAGTTAAACAAAGACAAGACGTTTTTTGAGGCATATTGCAAGTGCTTAGCTTTAAATGACAAACCGAGTTTACCTTAAAATAGCAGCGTCTGTTCCATTGACAAAAACTTCGCTGCTTCTCGTTCAAAATTAGCTTATCTCCTTTTGTTTCGGGAGTCTATTAATAAAAACATGAAAATACAAACTTACTCTGTCTTTGTGTCCAGTTCTGCCTTTTCGAGGTCAAACGGTTCAGCAGGAAAACAACTTTTGGGTTAAGAGCCTGAATTTCTCGGTCTTCTTCGTGAAAGCAGGAAGTAGCGAATCCATTATGACTCCAACTCCCATCAAACCACGGGGCGTGACATCAGCATTACATGCATACTCCATTCTGAACGCAAGAGGGCACTATTGCATCAGGGTTGTCCAATTATATACCAGGAATTACACATACGTTGTTATTGCTATTTGCGTGAAACCGATATATTTAATATGCTGTAGTTCGGTTTTCGTGTACCCACATGACAAAGAAATAGCTTAACATTTAGCCTATTTTTCGCTTGTTCACACCATGCATCATGTTTCAAGGTACATTTCAGTTGAAATACAACAAAATAAGAGGGTTACATCTCTTTGTTACATGTGTATATGTATATATTTTTATGTTTTTTGTTTTATTTATATGTAAAATTCTGCATCTTTTAGATTTCACCATGTCAGAAAATTGCAAATATGTAAACTAAACTCACAAGGATTTCAACATTCATTTGAATGCTTTGGAACGTCTCAAAAAATAAAATCATATTTTTCCTGGTTCTAAACACTAAGCTCTGTACCTCAAATATGCAAAATGTTTTTTGGTATATAAAGAATAATGTTTTTTTATATATTCATTTTACTTTACAGCAATTTCAATCTTACTCTTTCTCATCTCCACACATCATGAAAACGTTGTTAAACAGTTAGTCGTTTTATTGACAAATTACAATGAAAGCTGCATTCATTAAATGATGTTGCCTGACCAGTGCAGACCAGATGTTCGGCTGGTCCACGACATTTTGTTTTCACTAAGGAACCAAGAGGAGAGAACTGCAGAGGGGGGCTGCAAGAGGGATCGATTCTCATTTACATGAAAATGAGGGTGAGCAGGGCAGACTGAGGTGGAGGAGAGGAGAGAAGGGGGGGCTAGAGAAGCAGGGTGACAGGAGGCGTGTAACAGGGAATGAGAGATAAAAAAGGGATGAATTAGAAGGAGCCGTAGGGTTTCAAAAGGCCAATGACAAGATGTGAGGCAAGACTGGTAATGAAAACTATGCAGCATATTTAAAGGATACTGGGAAACCAAAACCAACAATTGATTTCACTAACAATATATTTATACAGTGTTGGATGTGTAGCCGAAGCCTGATGTGGTTAATTGTTTTTTATAGACGTATCAATGCGCCACAACATTGCACTGGCTGACATATTATTTTTTAACATGAACATGGGCACTGTAGAGTATTTTGATTCAATTCTGCATGCACCATCCTGCACCAATAAATACACACGCACCAAAGTGAATGTGTTCAAAATAACTACCCAACAAATGCACTATTCATCTCCAAATAAATAGTTTTTTGCTGCTTTAGGAAACTACTTTGCCCACTTGGCATGGAGCTAAAGGCCACAGAGAAAAAGGGGATGAAAGAAAGCATTATTGGTTTGTTCCAGTTGTATTGGGATGTCAGAATTTCCGAGTTCCCAGTTGGATATTTCCATTGAAACAACTCTGAAGTAAGGTTTTTGTCTAGGAGAGCCTAGAGAACCTGACCAATCTCAACTTCAAAATCTGCACATCAATTAAGTAAAAGCTGAAGTAATATATGACCGTTAGTGGTTAGGCTACATCTGTAAACATGTCTCTACTGTGTTATATGCACAACATACTGTCTAATGCATTCTTATCATGGACGTAATCCAGTAACTAACAGAGCTAACAGTCTTCCGCCTTGTTACAGGAACAGTCAACCCGATGTGGTGTCTTTCGCAGCTCCAAGTTCCCAAGCTAAATGAGACGCACCATAGCGACCACTGGTGAAACAAAAGGGTGCCCCTATGTTCGAAAAAACGCAGCAAAAAAGGCCGTATTGAATCCCTTATAGATACAACATTATAAAGTGCCCTAGGATGACCTTTCATTGGAGATAACGTGATGATGTGCCAAATAAGCTGACCTACATAAATGCACACTGCATGGTGCCCCGCTGCATGCAGGTGGTGCCCTATTTTTTTTTCAGCCACTGTCCCTCAGACACCCTGAGACCACTACAGAACAACCATGTTGTTTGTTTATATATTTTTGTGGGGACAATAAGAGTAATGTGTCACCAGCCTTTTCCTCAAAGGTGCTGATTTCATGTAAACACACACACACAAAATATTCAGCAGTGGGGTCAAATCCACTTCAAATCCTTGAAAGGGGAAATTATCTGGGATGTTTTTATCTGGTTGGAGTCATCAATGAGCACAAAGAACAATTCCCAAATACCAAGAAAAAACCATCACCCTATAGCCTTTCTGTATAAATTCCACCATGCAGGCAGTGTGAGGCTCTTTGAGAGCTAGACAGTACAAACAGACACAGGCACTCCTCTTAATCAACCCTAATGTTGTGTGTGTACATGTGTGAAATTGAGAAAAAGACACTCGGTCGGAGCATCCAGAGGTGCTCAGGTCCCTGTTGGCATGGCAACATGCAGAGCAGACCACAGGGGGTGGTTGTGCGGGGGGGAGGGCAGGAGCTGGTGGACTGTTCCATCTCAGTGAAAATAGAAATCAGTGTTAATTCAGAGCATTTAGGTTTATTGGCTGATTGGCCAATTAATGAGAATGAGCCAGCTGTAATCTGCTGGGACTGAAACCAAAGGGAAAAGAGGCAAATTGCCAGTGAGTGTGTCTGTGCGTGTCTGAATGCCTGCACACATCTGTGTGTCTGCTTGGTGGGGGGTGCACGCAGCAGCCGGTGTGTGAGTGGTAGTAAATATGAGAGTGATAGACTGAGAGAGAGCTCTGGTACTTCCTACTATGCTGGTGGATTCATTCATCTTTTTCCATCAGTCAGACTCCTGTGTGGAGTGGCAGCAGTAGACACACATGGATTTAGCTCCTGTGAAAACAAACACAATGCAGTCTCAATCGAATAACACTAGGAATAAATACATAAATTATGTCCCCAAACCCCACCCCCCCTCACACACAGTTTATACTGAGGTTGTTGAAAAGGGGTTCGTGGATTATATTCCTTTTTTTTATTTTTTATAATTTAACTTAACATCCTTTCGGAACATCATTACATTATAAATAATAATGATATATGCTAATACTATCTGCATTGCACATTTCATACAAGAAATGCAGCAGAACGTGCTTTTATTGAAAAGATACATGAAACTGGAATAGAAAGACATAATGTAAAATGGTATAGTATGGTAATCAATCTTGTAAACTACATAGACGATG